>NC_043986.1:20418889-20718889 GCF_902150065.1 Myripristis murdjan | reverse complement strand
CAATTTTCTTTATAATTTCCTGTCTTCTTTATTGTGGAAGTGTGTGTTATGTTTCATGGTTGAGTTATTTTATTTCATGTTTTTTGGCCATTGTGATATTCCACTTTACAAGAAGCAGACTGCGCCTACATCCACGCCAAACTCCTGATCCGCTCCTCCAATGTCCATTGGAGCAATGTCCACGATGGGCAGACGGGAGGTCTTCTGTGTTTTGTATTCAATGACGGTTTTGCCCCACTGGCCTGTGTGTTTCTGTTGGTGGAGAGAAGAGAACTCTGTTACCAACAGCCTTATAAGGTAATGACAAAGACACGTAATCACATACAATGCTAAAGAGGCATTTGCCATTTGCTTTGGCTCAATATTCCCAAGCTTAATATAATGTAGCCATTGGTTCTTACCTTGCAACCATCCTCCAATACGCCATATGTGAAGCGGCTGTTCCCCTCTGCACGGATCTCCACATCATTGGAGCCCTGCAGCAGCAGAGCCTTCTTCAGGTTGCCAGTGGCCTGGTCCATGTAGGCAACACTGTTCTTGCAGTGGTAAGTGATGTTCTGAGATGCTTCTGTGGACAGGAGCCTCAAGAAAGTCAGCTGGACGCTGGCAGCGTTGGCAGCAGGACCATCCTGAGCATAGCTGAACTGTAGGGGCAGACAACAGGTTGGGGTGTTAATCATTACCAACCATTTGCATGTAGAGCAAAGTCATTCTGCCAATGTGCTGTACTACTAACGGAAATTTTATATCTCAGTCTCACAATGATGGACTGATCAAGAATTTTATGCAGACAGAAACATGATCAGGAGGGAAATATTTAAGTGAACTCACGTGGAATCCTCCATTCATGGTCTCTCCGAACCAGATGTGTTTGCGATCCTTGCTCTTGCTAGACCACCAGTTCTTCTTTGGTACCTTAGCTATGCTTGGGTAGACGCAGGTCTCTCCAGTCTCCATGTTACAGAAGACCTTGATGGCATCAGCTGTGCTGCCAATGTTGGGATCAACCCAGTAGTCACCTAGAAAAAGGAGTTTGTTCAATTCATAGTGACACCACACTGTTTTCATAGTACAGTAATACTAACACCCACAAACATATGGTTTTTGTTTAGCATAATGGGTAGAGCATGGCCCCTGAACTACTAGAGTTAGGGAACTGACTCCAATTGCGACCACCCATGAGAAAACGTATGCACCACTGAACAGCGGTAGAGGCGGTGGACTAAAGTTGCCAACAAACAGCACATTCAGTACATCATCAGACCCTCCTAGTATTGAGATATTTCAATGGAATAGCAGCCAAGGGTTTGGAGAAACTGTCCTGCAATCAAAAGGACACAGATTTTACTCCTCCAACAGCCTGTAGATGGGCTCTTTAGCAAATCACTGCACTCCAATTGACCCACTTACTGGATGAAATGTCTAAAATTTAAATACATTAATGCAAATTGAACCCAGGCTCTCTTTTATCTTTCTTGTAACCCATTTATTCATACTCACCGCTCTTCCACTCAGGGTGGCACAGTTTAAGGTCTCTGCAGGTGCGGGCAGGGTTCTTCTGGGAGCCGTCGGGGCTACGCATATTCTCAATCTGGCTGTTGATGGACTTGAGTGTGGCGTCCACCTCGACATCGTGCTGCCTCAAGGAGCTGGAGGCCTCATCAGCCCTCATGTACCTGAGAGGATCGGGGGACTTCTCAGGCTGGGACAGGCCAGCAAAGGCAGACATGTCAATGCCTGGGCCAGGAGGACCAGGAGGACCGGGGGGTCCAGGGTTACCAGGAGGACCCTGAAGGTGGGAGAAGACAAGAAATGGATTGAAGGGAGTGAGGACATGTATTAAGAGAAATATGATATAGAATTGTGTAGTCGTGTTTGATAAACAGTTGTATGTCAAGGTTGTACACATAACTCTGGGATTTTGTTTCTCTTAGGATCTTGTGTTACACATTACTCACAGCAGGACCAGACTCTCCAGAACGTCCACGGGGTCCAGGAGGTCCAATGGGGCCAGGCTGTCCATTGGATCCATCTTTGCCAGCAGGTCCAGCTGGTCCAGGAGGTCCCTGCAGTGACAATGAGTGTTAATCAAGGTAGAAGCCAGTAGATGTTAACCTGTCTTGGTAGAGTTGGATGAGATAATTCACCTGAACAATTATTTGATTCACTGAAAAGCTGCTTTCTGTTCAAATACCACAACCACAACACTGGTCACTTTGAGTCACTGTGCTACAGTACATGCTGTCTGGATCTGAAAACACCTCCTCATCTGATAATGGCCTGCAATTGCGCTGACAGTCCTCCTCTATTACCCCTATCACCTTCACAACATTTTACCTTATTATGCTCAAAGAATATTCCAATAGTGACATTTCCCATCATTTCTGTTATCGTACACAGTGCTTAGCTAATCTCAAATTGATATTACAGTCCATTTCTGATCTCAGCAGGAGTGGTTTTACAATAATGGTCTCTCCTGTCTGTCTCCTTCTATCATCGCAGAAAGTAATTACCAAAATCTTTAGCTGTCCATCTTATCACAGTGGTAGGTAATTAAAGCACACCGCCTTTCCTGTCCCCTACTTTGTTAGGTGACTGTGGAATTACAAAGGCTAACCTGTGCCCTTTATTATCATCACATTTAACTTGGGCGTTAAACCAGACTAGCCTATTTGTAGAAGGGAATAAAATAAGAGTTCTTCCTCTCTATCATTCTTCACTTTTACCCAGTTTTCTCACCTTGGCACCACTTGGTCCAGAAGGTCCAGAAGCTCCAGAGTCTCCAGCAGGACCCTGTTTGAACAAACACAACAAAAGATTAGATGGTAGAATATACAGAAGATGCAAATGTACAGCAGGGGGACCAGTTTAAGCACAGGATGAACACTTTTTACTTACAGGAGGTCCAGGAAGACCCTGCAGACCGGTGAAGCCACGGTGACCCTTCTGTCCCCTCTCTCCCGCCTCGCCTGCCTCTCCCTTGTCTCCACGTGGTCCTTGGGGTCCCTGAAATAAAAAATTGTGATATATTAACAGTGCACCAAGACACATGGTTGCATATGTGCAGTTATTTTTAACAACTATGTAAAAACCAAAAAAACTTAATGATAGTAGTTAAGAGTAGATGGCACTCACAGCCATTCCTCTAGCTCCAGCTGGTCCTGAGGGTCCAGCAGGTCCTTGAGCACCCTGTAGAAAGAAACAAAGAGTTTGGGTGCTCCATTACACTAACATTAATTATATGAATCAATACACAACACTAACATGTTTCCCTTGGTATCATGTGCTGTGTGTTGTGTTACTCACAGCCTCTCCTCTGTCTCCCTGTTTGCCGAGGGGACCAACGGGACCAGGGGCGCCGGGGGCACCAGGAGCTCCAGGGGCCCCAGCAGGACCAGTGTTACCACGCTCTCCCTGTAGCAAGGCACAAGGTCATGACTTAGATAACAACACTCAAGACTTTGCTGAACATTGTGATTGGTTGAGCTCGATACAGATTTTTATGTGGAGCTGCTCACCTTGACTCCAGCAGCTCCATCCCGGCCAGGAGGTCCATCTGATCCAGGGTTACCCTGAAACACAGAAACATGCAACAATGTAAAAACAATGTAAATGGTTGGTGGTCCTTTGTTGTCTCTCATGTATTTGTTTGATTGATTCTTTATCGTTGATGCCGGTATCAGGATGAAATAATATGGTGGTATGACTTATTTCCTTTATTGTAAAAATACTCATTGTTTGTTTATCTATAGTATGATGGTTGTGTGTATACTGATGACACTCTGAATGTTACTGCACACATATTATGCCTGTTATCGTGATTATCTATGTTTTTGTATGGTGTATGTTGTTGATGATGTCATTGTTGTGTGATTCTGACCTCTCTACCAGACTCTCCAGAAGGTCCAGTCAGTCCAGGGGGTCCCACAGGCCCAGGGGGTCCACGGTCACCAGCACCACCAGGAGCTCCCTGCTTACCGGGTTCTCCCTGAAAATGGTGGCACATCACGTTCACACTGAGGCAGATTTGTACACTGGTCTAATAATATTTATCAATCAGGTGGTATCATATCTTACAAGCTCAGTGTGTAGTACTTGTTTGTATACACAGAGGCAGGAGTTTCCCAACTTTTTCATATTTTGGACCCTAAAGCTGACTTTCATTGATCCACATTGGGAGTGATTCTGCCTTATAGGGCCCTGATTGGTTTGTGTCAAATTGTAGTAAGTACTAAATTGTTTAGATGTTGGACATGAACATGCAATTGGTTCTGTGTTTTGAAATTACAGTTAAAACCCATGTTTCTCTACCATAATAACTTCTAATGAAATAAATTATAATGAAATTAAACCACTGATCATTTTGCTGAAGTCTGTTCAAGGACCAGACCCTATTTGAAAAGCACTGCAACAGAGGACTGGAGGGCATTTTTTTTTTTTTCACTTTCATCAATTTTCAGTTCTTCTACTTTAATCAGTTTTCAGCTGTTTTGAATCAATTCTCAGACTTTCACTGAGAGAACTTCTGAAGACAGAATGTGCCCGAATGTATGTTTATAATTTAATTGGATCAATGTTTTGTAGTGATCCAGTAAAACTTGCAACAGAATCACCAGTCATGAGGATAATCCTGAAAATTCAAATCTGTCTACCAAGAATATGTGAGCCTGCAAAACTAATGCTAACATGCTTTAAAATTAAAGCCTGAATTCACATAATTCTTAATATGTCAACAAAATCCATGGCTCTTAGCTATCAGTGCATGAATTTGTAAAAAACCTTGAGATGTGATCAGCCCTCACACCTTGTACAGATTTTGAAAGAGCTACTGAGCCAGACTGTAGGCCAGCAAATTGTCATAGTCACAAAACTGAACAGCATGTATCTTTACAAACAAACTTACAGAAGGTCCAGGGAGACCAGGGAAGCCTCTCTCTCCACGCTGACCAGGCAGACCAACAATACCACGAGATCCAGCCAGACCCTGGGGACCTGAAGGCCCATCGGGACCCTACAGAGTTAAGAGAGAGAAGAGTGAATTACATTAAACAATCTTGTTGAGTTGAAACCAATGCAATTCAAAATGCAGAGAGTTCTTAGCAAATTCACTTAACTGCGCATTGTCTTATTATTGTCTATTTTTATTGCTTTTAATTGTGCATTTTTTAATTTTTATTTCACAGTTTTGTAGTTTTGTAATTTTGTAATTGCTGCAGACTGTGTGGACCTGAGCCCAAGATACATCTCCCTTTGGGACAGTTAAATCTATTTTCTCTCGTCAGTGAGGTATAGCTGCAGTTAGCTAATTTCATACTCTGTGATGATATAGTCATAATATAACTTAAAGCCTGAAGATTACTTTACTCTGTGGATAGCAGGCTGGAACAACAGGTGGCTGAGACAGTTAGGATTTACGCCCACTTGATGAAAGTTACGTTGTGTTCTGGTTGGGTGGAAAGGCAATTCAAAAGTGAGAGACTTAGACTTACAGGGGGTCCATCCTCTCCAGGCTCTCCCTTCTCTCCTGGGGCACCAGCAGGTCCACGAAGCCCAGCATCTCCCTGTCTGCCTGGGGGGCCACCGTCACCACGAGCACCCTTAGGACCATCTTTACCAGAAGGACCAGCAGGGCCAGCAGCACCAGGGTTACCCTGCGATGGAAAGAGAGACAAATTGAGTGTGAGAAATATCAGAAAAACATGGCATCCACAAAAAAGATCATTTTGCTCTGATTAAATGAATGTTGCTTCAGTTGGGATGATCATTAGATACTCACATTGGGACCAGGAGGTCCAACTCTTCCAGCAGCACCAGGGAAACCAGTAGCACCCTGCCAACAAGAGTAAAAATATAATATATATATATAATAATATAATAATATACGCATTTTAATGTTTGGCATAAAGTTTAAACATCCTCTCCCTTTCTGTGTGAAAACAGTGAACCAAATGAAATGATCTTCTCAGCCTTTTCAGTGACATATCCAGTATATAATTTTCAAGGTTAGTAATGAATCATAAAGTCAAGGATGTAAACTATTTTAATTTGTGAAACATTATGCTGCCCGTAAAATCTACTATTGTTTTTTCTCTAATGCTCCCATATACAGTGTAAAGTCTCTGTTGACTGTGAATCTCTGTCTTCCACTGTATAATCTATATCTGCTTTCAATTAACCCTTGATTTCTGATTTTCCTGTAATTCCCCTTTAAGTAGCTACAAAGTTAGAAAAAGCATTGCACAGGAATGGCATGTAGACATATTCTGTATCTACTGGTTGCCATACCTCACTGAAGCTGCATCACACTGACACTGAGTGAAATATTCCAACCCAAAGAGCTGTTGTTGTATGGCTGCATCATTGCATCAAATAGGACATATTTAGATGTCTTGTGCATCAGCTCCTTCACATTTCCCTGTAATTCAGTGGGACATATTTGGTATCTCTGGAAACCTGGGATCTCCACTAGAATTTAAAATGAAGTTCTGTGGGTTTGAACAAAGATCAGCTGTGCAGCAATGACAAACTCACTCACTGAGGGAAAGATAATCTGTACTGGATTGTTCATGTGAACAAGTACAAACAAGAGTTACTTACAGGAGCTCCCTGAGCACCACGGGCTCCTTTAGGTCCAGAAACACCAGTGGGTCCCTGAAAAAGAAGCAAACGACACACACCAATTAATTGTGTTTTTATTAGACTGTCACTTCAGGAACTTGTGGGGTAAAGTATAAGATGCTTCTATCATTCACTTCAGGGTAGTTTCATTCATCTTTACATGCAGTATCTATCAATATGACCTAAGTTATGGATCTGTTTCTGGGACATGTTTTGAGCTAAGGTCAAGTACTCACCACAGGTCCAGGGGCCCCAGAAGGTCCCTGAGGTCCAGGGGCACCGGCATCTCCCTTCTGTCCACTCTCACCAAGCTCTCCCTTGGCACCAGGCTGACCATCTGCACCCTGAATATATTAAAACAACAGAAATAACAGCAGTAGATTATGAGTAAATCATATTAACGACTCAATATTTTACATGTTCTTCATTTAAACCAAAGGTATTATGGTGATTTTACTTACAGGAGGCCCAGCAAAGCCAGCAGGCCCAGGAGGACCAATCTCACCACGGTCACCCTGCAAGAGGACAGAGGAAGCTGTGGCTCAGCGTACACTCGGACTGAGATTTGCAGATCCATGTTCACATATAGCCAAAACTACATATGTCAAAAGTCCATTGGAGAAAAATAAGATTTACAGTCCTCTCCAATATTAGGCTCCCTAACAGGACAATGAGAACTGCTCGAGTGACAAGGCACAGTAGAGTTAGACAATGTCACTGGTCGCCGTGGAAACAGAGGTTGATCTTCAGTTTTTATTATGTTACTTATGGGAAAAAGTACTCATATCCTTTACTTACTAATGGAAAAATGCTCCATTTAAAGTAAAAGTTTTACAATCTAATTTTTACTCAAGAAAAAGTATAGACATATTTGTTTTAAAATGTAAAAGTATTTGTTTTGAAGAACGCTCCGTTATATTTTAACCCATAGAAATATTATAATATATGTTGTCAGTGGCTAAGGTGGCACTAGCTCTACCTGCTCCATATATTGATGGGTAGTTTAAACTCATTGGATTTTATTGTTTTGTATGTTTTGAATGTAAAAGCCTATTCTGCAAAGTAACTAGTAGCTACAGCCATCAGATGAGTGTAGCGGAGTAAAAAGCACAATATTTCTTCTGAAATGCAGTGGAGTAAAAGTATGAAGATTCACAAACTGGAAATAGGCCAGCAAAGTGCCAGTCCCTAAAAACTGTACTTGAATAAATACACTTAGTTACTTTCTGCTCTGCTTGCCAACTCTCTGTCTGGCAGTTCAGACAAGAGCTCATTAAAGACACATTTCTCTCTACACCAGCGTGTCTAAACACTTTTTCAGTACACAATTGAGAGGCATACGAGCCCATCGCATACAGAGTTATTCATTGTTTGGAAGTATCACAGAAAATGCTGCATTTTATGATTTTTTAAGCAATCTTTATGCAAATAGAAAGTGCAAATAAAGGCCAGCTAAAGCACAAAATTCAATACTCTGGATTAAAATATGCATCATTTTCTTCCACCTGGTAGTTTTCACAAGGGAGCACTCATTCTTTTAAAATGTCAACAAAATTTTAGGGCAAGTCTGAACTGTTTTATGCAGAAAATCAGTTAGCAAAGTTTTATAAAGGCTGAACATTGCAAGAAATAGACATTAGAGAGAGACTTACGGGAGCACCACGAGTACCTGCAGCACCAGTAGGGCCAGAAGGTCCAGTCTCACCCTGGGAGGGAAGAAATAAGTTTGTCAAACCAACAAAAACAAAACATACAATGTGAATGTATATAACATACAGCAGCCATGCCATTTAAGGGAAATGGACAATATTCAAACTACTGCTACCAACAAGTTACTCCTGCAACACTCACTCACCTTGGCGCCGTTGGGTCCAGATGGGCCAGGAGGACCGATGGGACCAGTCAAACCCTGAGAGAGGAGACAGCAAAGATGAAGAGAAGGGCAAGTAGGGCGGAGAGAAGAGAGTTAAACAGTGATCAGTGACTCGCGCTTGAAAATAACAGTCGGAAAAGTAAAAAAGGAAAAAAGAATTTGTTTTGAACTCACTCTTGAGCCGTCCTTTCCAGGAGCTCCCTCAGGTCCCTTCTCTCCGTTGTCACCCTAGCAGACACAAAAAAAGAGCAAGTCAGCATTTTTATTATACATCAACCTATACAGCATCCTGGTTTTGAATGTTAACACAGCCGTGCAGTTGGATCTTGGGTTCTCTCAATCCATTTACATTTTCAACCTCTAAACATGTCATTTGTTCATTTTTCCATATTAGAGACGTTTTATGACTATTTTACAACTGAATGAAATGAATGAAAATGAAACTCCACTGATGCAGCTGTCAAAGAATTTGTTACTTACTCTGTCTCCCTTGGGTCCAGGGATGCCACCTGCTCCCCTCTCTCCTGGCATACCCTGCAGGCCGGGGGGTCCCTGGGCTCCAGCAGCACCAGCTGGTCCAATGGCTCCCTGGTAGAGAAGAAAGAGCCCGGCTGGATTAGTACAGGTGGACTGAACCAACTGAACCTAAGTGAGGCCTGATGGTAAGCGATGTTATGGACATGAGATGGCTTAGAAAAGCTGTGACTGGGGATGATTGGTTGAGGAGATGGTGTTGGACAGTCTGTACAGGAGGATACAGCTGAGTAGAAACTAGGATGGAGGGAAAATGTGTCAAAGAGGCGTCCACTGACCTTGGGTCCATCAGTTCCAGGTGTTCCAGGAAGTCCACGAGGTCCCTGAAGACCCTGAGGTCCAGCACCACCCCTCTCACCAGGGAAACCACGCTCACCCTATCAAGAAACAAACAGACCAGAAATGAACCAGAGGAACTGGAAGTGACAGTCATTCCCACATGCTGTGTGATGTGAAGGAGAAAGGGTTATTGTGGTATGGATATTGTAGTAATATCAGCTTGAATGACTGGACACTTTCTAAACTTCACAGCACAAAGTAGACATGATATACTGTATGTCAGTGTAACAGTACATAAATGTCAAGCATAATTGTATGTATAATAATGTGTGCTTTAAATTGATTGCATGGTCTTATGAGAAGTGTCCTGAACATGGAAACTCACTCTGGGTCCAACAGCACCAGGAGCTCCACCCTCACCAGGGACACCCTGCAGAAACAAAGGAGACAGGTGGATTCAGCACACAAAGATGACTTTCTATTGGATTCATTAAAGGTACAGTCTTTACTGAATTTATTAGAACATCTTCAGTATGAGTATCTTTACATATATCCATAACTATGACTTATAAATTTGTTTTTAGCTGTCACCTAAAATCAGACATTAGTGACAGCCAAAGGATGAAACTGCAGTTAAGAATCGGATTTTTATAATATATAACGTAAAGAGGTGTTTTCACTTCTGTTTGTCTGTCTGTCGGGAGGATGTATCAAAACAGATAAACATGAGCAGATAAACATGAAATTTGCTGGGCAAATAGCCCTTGAGATATGAAAAGATTGATTAGATTTTGCTGGTTATCAGGATCTGGCACTTCTATTATTAGACAATAATCATTCTATAGTCATAAGTATGAAACTCCTGGAGACAGAGAATTGGTTATTAACATGTTTGCAGGCTCAATATGGTGCAATTACTTTTATTGGCTGTTTTTTTTTTTTTTTTTTTTTTAAACATATAACAAGATCCATCATTTCACCAGAAATCTCTTTGCATTAATAGTGAATAACGAGGTAGACACTCACCTGGTCACCAGGCTTTCCTGACTCTCCTGGAGGGCCTCCAGGTCCAGGAAGACCCTGCACAACAAGAACAGCACAGGATGAGTTACACAATATCCTTCAATACAGCAATGCAGCCGTTGTTGAGAAGTCTGTGGTGGTGGGTTTTTAGTGCTAATTTTTGTATGTATTTATTTATTTGTTTCCTTGATGCTTTAATGAACCGAATGAAATAATAAGTGTATGTGACAGGGAAATAACATTGGATTATAGTTATGAGCACTGGCACTAAGAACTTGAAGTTTAGGGTGTGACTCGTCTAATCTGGATTATTATATTTTTTGGATAGATATATCTAAACTTTAACAGGAAAGTATTCTCACCTGGAAGCCAGAGGGTCCGGGCTGTCCTTGCTCTCCTCTCTCTCCAGCAGGTCCCTAAGATAAACCCAGACACAGGTTATAATTCTGAATCAGTCGTGCGTTATAAGAAGACTAAAGACAAGCTCATCCTTGGGGGGTTAATAATAGAAGGATAACTTTTAGTGTGGTAATCCCAGAAATGTAAATTATGAAGGAAATACTCACAGCAGGGCCAGAAGGTCCAGCAGCACCAGTCTCACCATCTTTTCCAGGTAGACCCTGTTCAGAGAGAGCAACAAAAGGCGTTTAAATTGTGAAATGTGATCCAGTGACAGAAAATAAGAAATGCATTTGTAAAAATTAAAGGATTTTTTTTAATTTTTTTTTTTACTTACTCTGAGACCAGGACGACCCATAAGACCCTTCTCTCCTGCCTTACCGGGCTCACCCTGTTGAAGAAAAATCTTGTTAGCTGGCCTGTGGAGAGACTCCTGGGCATCATCAAGTGCTACATGCCTATAGACAGCGAAGCTAAACGTGAAATACTACATTATTTTTTATAACAGAGAGGTACACCCGTGTGTATTTTGACTGTATGTGATCAAGATTTAATTATCGTGTACAAACATCCTGTATTTCAGTGAGCAATGATGAAGGCTCCGTGAGAACCATGTCAGCTCAACCATCAAATTAAGAGCTTATTGCACGGTTTTCGTCAGTTGAGTCTACACGGTCCTCACTTTGATCAAGCCGACAGTTTTTATTATTGCAGCTTGAAGAAGCTTGACACACTTACATTGGCTCCCTTTGGACCTGGGAATCCCATCACTCCTGGCTGTCCACGCGCTCCCTGGGGACCAGGAGGGCCGGGGCGACCGTCCTCACCTGCGGCACCCTGTCACAAGACACAAGGCGAAATCCCAAATCAACACTGCGAACCCACAGATAGGGAAATAAACCTATGCTCATGGCAATTACGTTTGCATGGAAAAAATGCTGATTATATCAGCATGCAAAAATATGTGTGTAGCTGTTCTTTTGGACTTGAAAATGCTGTTTGTGCAAATGGTTGCCATTTCGGGCTCTGTGTCTGGTGGAAAAGAAAGTACATGTGCTGTTCTCATGGGAACAGGATCTAACAAGCTAGATGAGGTCTATGAATGAAATGACAGGTAATGCTACTTGGGTTGCTGTGTGATTTTCTATTTTGTTGTGCAGTACTGCTATAGTGGAGTTTGTCACTTTTTTTCGTATTTTTCAACGTTTTTCATAAGGATGAGGTAAGGATTTGGAGTTGTACTTACAGAAGGTCCAACTTTGCCTTGGGGACCAGCATCTCCAGGACGACCAGTGAGTCCCTATAAAAGCAACATATTCAGAGATTGTCAGCATCAAGGAGTTGTCTCTGTGATAGCAATGCAGTAAGCGGAATTATTGTTCTTTTTTAAATCAATCTAATCAAGCCAACTGAATTAAATATCCCTCTAAATAGCCCAACCCTTATACAGTACAGAAACTAAAGGTGCATGATGCTGTCTGACTGGTTGGTACTGGGGTGGTAATGATCAGGGGAACATTAACGTTACTCACTCTGGCTCCAGGGAGGCCGGACTCTCCTGTGCGTCCAGGGTCTCCAGTGGCACCCTTAGCACCAGAAGCGCCAGGAACACCACGGTCACCAGGAGCTCCCTGCAGAAGATCAGGACAAAATGTCAATTACCACATTGGTTTTTACTTCACCAATTGGTGGACATGACAGCCAGTTTGATGATCATTTGTAGCATAACAATGTCATTCTTCTAAAGAAATGCTTAAATAACAGATATAATCACCGTGTTGTTGTATTTATGAGATAAAAAAAAGTTATGATCATTAAAAGAGCTGCCAGTTTACAGAAGACCCACCTTAGCTCCAGCAAGACCATCTTGACCAGGGAAACCACGGTTACCGGGGGCTCCCTGGAAACAGTCACAGAAAGAAAAAGAGGTTTTACCTCAGTAAGACTGTGCATCCGATCAAAACAACCTATTTATAATCTTATTATTGCATATCCAGATACTCACTCTCTCTCCTGGAGGTCCAAGTGGTCCAGCAGCACCAGGCTCTCCTCTGGCTCCTCTCTTTCCCTCCTCACCAGCAGGGCCGGGGGCGCCTTGAGGACCAGCAGGGCCCTGACAAACACGTAAATATAAATACATTTTGCCAATAGTCTGATTCCACTGGGAAACAATGTCTCACAGAGTTTATTTTTTGGTAAGTTTTATTGTCAATAATCACTGAAATCAAGAAGCAACAAAGTCACTCACAAGCTCTCCCTTTGGTCCAGCTTCACCTTTGAATCCAGGAATGCCAGGGTCTCCCTAAACAAGGACAACAACAGTGATGGTCATTACAATAAACAGCCATAACAATATGATCACAAACATGTAACTGTGCTGAATATCTGCATCATGCTATCGCTGACAGAATCATTTGATATCCCAAGAACAGTAAAATAAATGTCAGGGATCCCCAGATTTTCAGATGATGCCCAAGTGACTTACTGACTGTCCCTTTGGCCCAAGAGGTCCTGTTGCTCCCTGTGGTCCGGGTGGGCCACGGGGTCCTGGGAAACCAGGAGCACCAGCAATACCAGGAGCACCCTTTGAGGAGGAACGAGACAAAGGAAAAACTTGAGACTCAATTAAAACATGAAAGCTGTGAATTATATAGCAAGAAAAGATAATACGGGACTATTAAACCCTAAATTAACAAAATTTACTTACAGCAGATCCTTTAGCTCCAGGGATACCATCAGTACCAGGGTTACCCTACAGGAACAATGACAAAGAGAAGAAATACATTAACATGGAGCAACAAAGCTAGTGTAATCAGTGAGACTGCTCTGTGAGAAAATGAAAATGAGACATGTTCTGAGTCAAGCTACGTACTGATGCTCCGGCGGGTCCAGGAGATCCAGGGGTACCGGCCTCTCCACGGGGTCCCTGTGCGCCCTCAGCTCCGCGGGCACCAGTAGGGCCAGCCTCTCCCTGACAGGAAACAAGTGTTTTTTATGCTCAACAGATGGTAAACTTTGA
Organism: Myripristis murdjan; assembly: GCF_902150065.1. Lineage (NCBI taxonomy): Eukaryota > Metazoa > Chordata > Actinopteri > Holocentriformes > Holocentridae > Myripristis > Myripristis murdjan. Next base: position 20,705,144 of record NC_043986.1, on the reverse strand, counting down.
TTTACTCTACATCTCATTAGGCTGCTGAAACAAAACATGAGCTCTGGACAGACTACAGACCACGTGAAGTACAACTGTTATCAGACAATGCTTGCTACCACTGGACTTTGTCAGGACTTAAGGCAAAACAAAACAGATCATGGAAGAAGTATGATCCTGTAAAAAGTATGTATTCTGCAAAGGTTTGCCTGTTATTATATGTTTTGGATAGGGAATGCATCTGCTTGAGAAGCAAGATCAATGTATCTAATTTATCCATCATTGCTGGAAAGTTAACAGAACCTGACATGAATATTTATTAATCTTTTTTTCTTTCCTGAGAAGCTCATTATAACTAAATTATGGGAAATGATACTTATTTTGAATAATTAGGTATGGAAGATTATTAAAAATCCTTTAAATATTTATGATCAAATAAAGAGGGATCTTCAGTCTTTGTCACATAAGTGCTCTGAGCATATGTGATGTTATGGGATTTGATTCATGTATACAGCCTCCAGAAACAACTGGAAAACATTATGAAGATGCATCATTTTTCTGAGAGACCTATAGGAAGAATTCATTGCACAGTGGGGCTATAAATGAAAATGCCTGGCACCGTAAATGTCTATAAAATTCAAATGAGACTCATTCAGCTTCATTTCTGCTGTTTCATTACATTTCATCCAGAGTCTGCTGCAGAGGGGTAATGGAGGAGAACAATCTGAATTGTACAAACCTTGGCTCCTGGGGATCCTGGGAAACCGGGAGCTCCAGCAGGGCCAACAGGTCCCTGTAGAACACAGAAGTTGCCAGGCTATCGCTCACATCTCATCTCTTTGTGATTACGCTATCTATTAATGACATTATCATTCAAAAGAAAAATAAAACGCTCAATGTGAAACAGCATATTGTGGGGAGTGTGATACGTACAGGAGGACCAGCAGGACCGGGCAAGCCATCGTTTCCACGGGCACCCTGAGAAGAGAAAAGACAGGGTGGTGAGTGGATGACAGACTGTGAAATCTCTACAAACTGCTCAAAGTTGCAAAGTGCAGGATAAACCACAGTATACAAAAAATATATTAGGTTGTTACTCACTGCAGCTCCAGCGGCTCCGGGGCGTCCTCTCTCACCGGGCAGACCACGTGGGCCCTATGGCAAGACACACAAATAAGAAGCTGAAGACAGATCTTGATCAGTTTATTATTAAATACACTGCATGGACTCACAGCCCTGCTATCTCTGAGAAAACTGGCTCACATGTACGCGTTACATCACTCAACATCCAAAATGAGGCAGATTAGAATGGCAGATACAGGGAATAGCATTGCACCTGTAATTATGTTACTGTTTCGGGTTAAAGCACAAAGAATTTACTTTTCCTAACAAGTGGACCAGAAAATCTGCAAACTCACCATGGGTCCAGGGGCACCGTTCTCTCCAGGAGCACCAGCCTCACCCTAAAGAGGACCAGAGTGGTAAATTGTAAGTAAAATAATTTACCCTGAGTATTTGTTTATCCACACTAGGAACACTGGTTTCTATGGAGTAGACATGAACTCAAACACACAGTTACATTAACACTAATCATGAAAATGCAACATTTGACATTTCAACAGCAGATCAAGATTGACAGGCGATGCGGCTGTCTTACTTTGGCTCCTGCAGCGCCGGTCTCTCCCTTGGCTCCATCCAGACCTGGGTGACCCTGCAGAGACCCAACACATCATTAGGACACATGCATCATTCAAGAATTAGTGCTAAATAATGAGCATCACTCGGTGTGAGCGCATAGAGAAACACTTACTCTGTGTCCTTTGATTCCGGGAAGACCAGGAGTTCCAGGGAAACCACGAGCTCCCTGAAATAAAGACACAAAGGAAGAATTGGCTTGAGGACTTTTTTGTAGTATTGGTGTTTTATTTTCTCAGTTGACATCTTGCACCATCCCTGAGGGACCATCTGAAGAGATGTGGGTAATGCATCAAAATGTGGAAATGATTCATTATTGACACTTTACTGATGAACTCGCTCACCTGAGGCCCAGCAGGTCCACGCTCACCAGACTTTCCAGGTTTGCCACCCTCACCCTGTAAACAAGCAGGAAATGAAATGATGATTTGTTATTGCAGCAGATTATTAGCTGTGTGAGAAGATGAAGCTGCACTGTCTTGTACTGTGATGGGAAGCTGAGCAAACAACATGTGTTTTGGGTATTCATCATTTTTATCAATGTCGTTGGGAGATCGACAGTGCCCCCTGGTGGCTCATATGTGATTATACTTTGTACAAATTTCAGGTTTCTCAATTGAACAGTCAATTAGAGGAGGGGGCTGTCAGGCTGTTGATAAGGTAGAATAAGGTCAGGGTGAAATAACAGGGGTATATAAAGTTATAAATTATAAAGTAAAGTTTTAATATTTGGGACATAGGGCATCCACAATGCTTTGAGGAGATGTTTTGTATTTAGATGTTAAAATAAACTGTGTGTTGTTGGGGCTTTGACCTTTGACCTCAGCGTGGCACTGCTGACTCCATTTAACAGTGGTATTTGTGTTTGTGTTTTTGTGATTGGCTGTGAGTTTCTGTGGACTTGTGAGCTAGAAATGTGAGCGCTGCTGGATCCCAAATGTATCTGATTTGTTAATTTGTGGAGAAAGCCGCGACACTTACATCACTTCCTGGTTTTCCAGATGGTCCGGGTGGTCCGCGAGGTCCCATAGGTCCCTGTTATGAAACAACAGGTCAATTTTTAGGGATGTGTGTCCACTTGGTGCATGTGCAAAGGCCTCTGTCATGCACGATGAAAACTCATGTAAGCTCTATACCACCATGCAGAATTTGGAGGTTTTGACAGCGATGATGTGAGTTCTCTCTAAATATAAATCAGGACCAGTTTACAACTCAGGAGAACAATTTAAAATAGAAACACATCAACAGAATAGCTGCATACTTTACATACATACTACATACCAGAGCTTTTACAGCCAAAGTGAACTGGGACATAAACATATGAGACTTTTTGTGCAGACACACTACTTTAAAGAGGTAAGACTTGTTGGTATACTTCAAACTTGATAAGTAAAAGTCATGTAGACAGTCTGATTGACAGTAAAATGCACAGAGATGAATTCTGGGATTGTTTATTTAATAGTTATTAATACTTACAGCGGCACCAGGCTCTCCAGTCTCTCCAGGGTTACCTTGGAAACCTTGTGGGCCCTTGGGTAGAGGAGAAAGAGAACAAATGTATTCATTCATTCATATTCATTATTTTTTTAATTTCTGCAAGCAAACATATGTGTTTCTGTACAACCTAATCAATCATGATGACCAATCACATTATGATTTTGAGCTGGTGGGTGATTGCAAAGTATCACAATCATCAAATGGATGTAATTGTCAACCAACATTTCAATCAAGTACAACCAAATACAACACTAATACATGATATGTTGAGCGTAGCGTCTTTGAACAAATAACAATGGAAAAAGGTGTTTATTGAAAATCCTTTAATTTTAGGATGTGACATTGCTCAAATGATTCATCCCAATGCTGGTGGAAAGTTGTTTATACTCACAGGAGCTCCAGTAGGTCCAGGGGGGCCACGGGGACCCATAGGGCCCTAAAACAAAAACATACAAAGACAGTAGTGTTAGTGGTATTTTTTTTTCTTTTTCTTTTTTTTTTACACAATAAGGGAAAATTGACAGATAAATTCAATTTATGAGTTAAACTGAATCCACATAATTCAGTGTCAATACTGTGATATCAAATTCACTCTTCAGAGAGGTTGAATGACATTTCCATCACAGTATCATGGAGCAAAACTATCTGGCCACTTGGTGGCAGTGTTGCAACCCTCCCTGACAAAAAGTTTATATTTAGCACAATTTATTCAGTTTATTTGCTACCAGTTGTTCTCAGCAGTCATTCTCAGACAGGCAAAATGTCAGTGCTGAGGTCATGGCTCTGTGACAGATGTATGTACATCACCAGCAGCACACAGCACCCACCATCGGTCCCTGCATCACTCCCATCTGAGCGCCTCCGGCCTTCTCATCAAATCCACCAGCCATCTGAGCAGCAAAGTTCTGCAAACACACAAACCAGACAAAGACTGTCAGTCAGTTTATGTACAACAACTGGCAGAACACACCAGCTGGATAAACCTGAACATATATACTGGATTACAGGGTAACTCCCTACTGCACCACAGAGAAATCTGAGAGAAAAAGACTATACTCATATCTTCCCTAATAACATAATGGGCCAATTTGTTTAAACTATCAACCAAGTGTCTGTATATGTACAGATGCAAATGAGAAGTAAAGGAATTTAATAACAGAAAAGATTCTCATAATGGTCTAGTAAAATGACTATATATTTATATCCTGTTTTATCACTTAGACAGTCTCTTTTTTATCACTGTCGGTTATATGATATGATATCTTCACAGAGCATATCGCTATGAAGCTGAGAGTTAACTCCCAGAGAGAAAGACAGATTTGGTACATTGTGGTTTATGCAGCGTGTTACACCAGTGTCCTCAGACTCACCCCTCCAAGCCCAGGTGGCCCGTTGGGTCCAGGTGGGCCAGGGGGCCCGGGGTTGCCAGGGGTGCCAGGCTCACCATCTCTGCCTCTAGGTCCAGGATTTCCCTAGGGAAAAAGAGCAATGGACAAATGAATTACACTTGCTAAAGAAGCATCTTGAATGGTGACAATCACTAGGAGAAAGACGGATGATTGTATTGGACTTCAAAATCAATCAGGAGTGATGAGGAGGTGAAGCTGAAAACACCCATCTGCTGTGTACGAGCTACTCAGGTTTGTCTTCACTATTCAGATCTAAGCATTAATTCCATGCTGCATATTTCATATTTGCTCCTTTAAACCATTCAAGTCATATCCCAAACAGAGGCTGATTTTTTACAATCAGTTATTGCTATTCTTGTCATTCAAAACAGGATATTTATGGAAAAGTCAGTGTCATATCTGTTCCATGATGATCAGAGTGGGATATCCCAGCACTTGATTACAATTTATGCCTCAACCTTGTGAGAATTAAGAGTATAATTATGAATTACAGTGATAATTATACTAGTTGGTTTATAATACCCATCAGAGCCAGTGTTGCCTGAGAAAATATTTGGCAGCCCGCTGAGATACAGACAATTAATTTGTTCTTCTGAATCACCCGCTGAGTTTTTGCTTGGACATGATGTATTGCTTCTTACCTTCTCACCCTTAGCGCCAGCCTCTCCACGCGGTCCCTGCTCGCCTGAGGGGCCCTGCAGAAACAAAGATATTTGCCTCAGCATGTTTCGCAGTATTGCTAAAATGGCTATTCAAAGCAAGATGCCTGGTATTGTGCATCATTAAACTGCATTGCTTAAATAAGAATGGGACACATAATAATAATAAAAAATCTTTTAGGCTGTGTTTGGTAGGTCATTTGTTAATGAGCTCCCTAAAATAATAAAAAGATGTGATACTTACCATAGGGCCTGGTGGTCCTCTTGGTCCTACAACCTACACACACAAAAAAATAGAGTTTTTTTTTCTGATTTTAGGTGGTTGTTGGGATAAACAAAAACGCTCTTTATTAGCAGACACACTCATGCCGTGTCCGGTTGTACCAGTCTTTGAAAAGTTCAGGACAAGAATTTTCTAATATTGCTGGTGGTTGACATTAAGCCAAACACACAACATGATGAAAATGTCATTTGACAGGACCATTTTTTTTTCTGAAAACATCACCCCCTCTTAACCTGCATATGGCATGCCCTCTTCATTTGCCATGTGTGTTTGCAGTGATTTTGCTGAGAGGATCTAAGAGGATTTGACTGGGTTCATTATGTCCAAGGAATGCAAGGGTTTTGTCCCATTTTCAGTGGAAGTCAAAAAAAAAAAAAAACACCCCAAAAAACAAGAGAACTTGCCACTTGGAAGATCATATGATTCTTCAGGTAAAATTAAAAAAAGAGATAAAAAAAAAGAAGATAAATGACTTCGCAGGATAGGGTCTATGTCTAGATGGCTGTAGAAATCTCAGTCTTTTGTTTTCCAAAACATGATTTTGAAAGATTGGTGGATTTTATCAGTAATTATTATGGACACAAACAGTGCACCAATAAGGGACATCCATAAGCAACAAAACATAAACAAGTTTAAATATTGCATTGAAAAAGAATAGGGGCAACAAACTCAATTATTTTCCTTGAAGGTAAGTCCGCTCTTGGTTCAAGAATGAGTACAGTATTTTGGTTGAGATCACCAATTATTTAGAGCATTAATTCAGTCTTAGGCAGTGCTGAGGATTCATACTTACATCTGCAATCTCTCCTGGTTCGCCCTTCTGGCCCTGTTTAATAAAAATGGAACAACATGAGCTACCTGAAACACTGCCCAGAGAAATAAAAATCTTAATGTTGTGGAGTTTACAAACAAAGCATGCTCATGACTTTTCCTGATAATTACATCATGGTCATTATTGTTTGTCCTGTGTGTGGACGGATATGAGATTTCCCACAACCCGCTGCCTCACCTTAGCACCAATTGACTCTGATGTTGCAGATGGGTGGATGGACACGGGAAAAGAAAGAAGGACAGCATTAAAAGTGGCACATTTCAAACAGTGGATTGCTTTGAGGTCTAGTCTCTCATGCTTAGTAACTGAGAAAAGTAGTAACATCTAATGATGCCGAAGACCATTCACTGATCAAATACCATTCACCACACCCAAGAGCACAGAACCCATCCAGATCGTATTTAATGGTAAAAGGTATTTCTTGGAGGGATGAAGCACAAGCGAGCACCGACATGGAGATGAAAATGACAAAAGTAAAAGATAATCATATTAACAATAAGCTGCACAAATGAGAAATTGTTTGGATTCAATCACTAACAAGCCAAAGTCAAAGATAGTTCTGACTGATGTCCACTGGGAGCTGCAAATCATCATTTATTTGATAAAGCATGGCATCCAATCACAGAGGGATCTTTTGAGAACTGTATGCACTGCATGGTTTTTGAAATATTGTTTCTGACAGGTTTGAGAAGTAAAACATATTCTGTCTCTGACAGCCTGGAAGATCCATTACCGAGCAGGAGCTGTGACGTCAGCCACAGCATCTTGGTCTTGTGTTTTCCTGATAAAATTATTCATATTTCTATAGAAACTGCGCCTGCTCATATTCTCTCCTTGGCAGCTTATGTGTTTCCTTAAATAATATGTCAAATCATGACTCCCATGTCGTATAGAATCGAGTCAAATATGCACCAGGTGCTTCTGAAGTCACCACAGTAATACAGAGGCTATTCACAAGGCCTGGAAGAGCTGACAGGTCATTTTTCTAGTGCTGATATGAAGCCTTAAATGTACAAAGCTGGTTTGACTTCAGCCAGACTGAGAGTGATTTCACCTGCAGACACTCTCATTTTGTGGAAGACCTCCAACTGGGTGAAATCAGTCACTGACTGAGAGCTCAATATAATCCAGGCAACACAGGCTCCATCTCAGCCACTAGTTTAAATTAGGAGTAGCATCTCCAGACAAAAACATCTTAGGATTTATCTGTCTCCACATGAAGAGAACTTTCACAGGGAGGGAGATAATCCTGATTATGTTGTTTATCTGGTCTCTGCCAAAACAAGCTCAGAAAGCATCACTGTGGAATAGGGAACACTGTGCAATTTAAACACTTGAGAATCATACATAATTGTTGATGCCAATGTCTATTATAGTGACTGAACCTTTAAAAATCCTACATACATTAAAAAAAAAAAAAAAAAAAAAAAAAAAAAAAAAGTCAATGACACCAGACTGCACAAGCTCAGGTCTGGAAAATATTATAATTCTCAGGTATTGCTGTTCCCTATTCCAGGTGTTAGCCAGGGTGAGATAAAGGTAAGGCACAGGGTAATTTATTTATGGGTAATTTGAATAAATAAATTACAACCAATGGGAGCAGTGGCATCAGCAGGGCAGATGGGGCAGCACTCTCCGGATGGGATGATGGGGTTGGCACACTCTTTGATCTCCTCGCAGATTATCTCATCACACAGAACCGCTCCGCTGTCGCACACACAGATACGACAGGGCTCCGGCTTCCACACATCCTTATCATTATACTGCTGTCCATCCTGGATGCAGCCACCTGCCTCCTCTGTGGTGGCCACCGAGAGGGCAGGAGGGCACAGTAAATGGAGCAGTGGGAAAGCGGAAAGGGGTTTGATACAAAAAGGTATTGAAGTTCACACAGTGCAGTGAGTTGGTACAGCAGAAGGTGAAGTTATATTAAGAGATGTTAGGAGGTTGGAGCCCAGAGAGGATGGAGGAGGGACAGGGTGAGGAAGTAGGGGGAGTCATATTAATGTGTGGAGGGGGACATGGAGGGGGTGTGGTTATTGAATTGGGGCAGGGTTAGAAGTCAGTGAACAGGAGTGAAGAGGGAGGAAGAAGAAAGATAAAAGTTATTTTCGATCAAATGAAGGCCCTGAACATAGCAAATACAGTAGCAGACACCACACAGCAAACAGTTTACATCGAAAAACTAACATAAATACAGTAAAACCCCAACATATTGATTGATCTTGTTCTATTTGAGAGAGCAAACACAATTAAAGAATTTGTGTTTTTCTCTAATAAAAGTTGAGATTCCTAAACAAATTTAAACATGCAACATCAGCATTCAGGCTAGATGTCACAAAATAATTTTAATTGAAAGCCTGGTTGAGGATAAAGAGGCCTTGTTCAAGACTCAAGCAGAAGTGTTGACTCAAGGATTTAACCGTGTACAAGTAAACAGACCAACAATTTGGTGCAAAACAGCAGCAGTAAAACACAAGTATATTTTACAAGGGTTTGTTTCGCACTGTCACTGAAGAAAACACTTTCACTCCAGGTCGTCATATGGGAAAAAATGGTATAGCTGTATAAAATGCCACATAAACAAAGACTACATTTAACAGCGGGGTCTGAAGCCCCAGCCAAAGGTATTTCACATCCTGGGCTCAGTATATTTAACCAGCAGGCCTGCTCTGCTCTCTGGTGACCAGCAGAGCTCATATGAATGAAGCTCTCTCACAGGCAGACTGAGGCCAATTGACATGCTGCTGCCTTAAGTAAACAGGGGGTCTCTCTAAATTTATCCATCTGGATCTCATAGCTGTGTCAAGCCCCAGTTCAAACACATTGGAGAATTAAGAATGGCTGGCTTGTGTTATGTATACAGCTTAAGGCTGGGGTGACTAAGTGCACCTATTTACTTTTGAGCATTTAACTGAAAGTGATTCTTAGCACATATAAGTTAAATGGCTGTGTTGAATTTATGTTCACAAATGAGGTGGGCTTGCTTTCTTGCAATTAGATCTGTTGCAATAATCTTCCATTGATTTTTTTTTTTTTTTTATTTGTGGGGCAATGTATTGCTAAAGGCTGAGGAATACTGGGAAACAGGAAGGTGTTAGAGGTGCACAGAAAATGTTGTTGATAAAACAGGGAATATGGAGCAGAATATGCTCCACATGCAAGACATCTCTCACTATAAACAGAATTACATCTCCATCATCTATCCTCCCCTTGGTTTGCAGCCTCTCTTCTGTCTTATGGAGTTACTGACTGCCACTCCCTTCCTGCTACCCTTTGAGCCTGCTAGTCTGGGGTCAAGCTCCATCTGACCCTGCAACAACATGAAAACCCCAAGTCAACTCCAGCTATGTCCTATGGCCATAGTTTATCTCCGATGTCAGGATACTGCATTATAAAGCCCACATTTGCAATAGCTGCAACAAAAGGAAGCCTGTTAGTATCAGAAAATGCTGAATGGGTTATCACGTACACCCCATAGGACCAGTGTGTCCTTGAACAATTTGCAAATAGACCATGCAAGGCCATCTAAATGGTACTGGCTGATTGCTGATGAGGTGTACCAAGCAGAACTGCAGCTGCACACTGGCACTGCAGTTAGACCAAACACAGCAGGAGAGCACTTGAGCAGCAGGACCCAGGGGAGGAACAAACAGAGGCTTGTTCACCTGGTCCTCCATCCCACACAGATGCTCCTGCACAGCCTCACCTATCCTCCATGAAGACATGAACTCAGTGTCTTGCTGCAAAGAACATTGTTATCTTCAAGTGTGCACCGTCACTCATGTGCATCAGCATGGAAAATAGCAAAAGTGCATACAGTGTAACTGGGTCATATTAACAGAAACCATCCAGGCAACAGACTGCCTAACTTTGAGGTGTGATCCCCATTGTGAATCCATTCTCGTCACATTAAACATCATACCAGTGGCATTTGATTATTTCTCCCCTATTCCCTTGGTATATCAGGTAGAGAATATAAGGATGGCAAAAAATAAATAAAATAAAGACAAGTTGATAATGTCATCAGCGCAACAATCCAATTTTTTTTGCAAGAAAGAGAAAAACTCAAGAAAAAGGTGCAACTTACGGTCGTCCTCCTCCTGACATCTGACCACGGATAGTAAAACAACTTGGGATGCTACAAGTAGCAGAACAGTCCTTGAATCCACAAAGCTGAACATGTCTAAATGTTAGACATGCAGGAGCTTGGGTAGGAAATGATGGGACGGAGCAGACCTGGCTGTCGGTCAGTGGTGTGTGAGCTTGTGTTTCCAGAGACTACGGCACCATGCAGTCAAACCCTTCCAAAATCTAAGTGGAATCCAACGCGGGGCCCCAGCCGGCACTCTGCACCCACCGCGTCAGGGCAAGCACCGCGGTTTTATGTCCACTGTGCCTTCTATGGATCTTCGTATATTCCAAAATACCAGTCCTTCCCCCAGACCCCCAGTCGAGCTGAAACCCGAACCTTATCTCCCTCCCCTCCGCCCCTCAGCATCTCTCCTGCCTGGGGTTTTTCCTCTCCCAGGACCTGCTTCCTCCCGTGACCCGCTCGGCCAGGCCTGCCCAAGAGATGCACCTTCACTTTCACATGAAATGTCAGCAGCAGAGCACAAGACTTGCATGTATGTTTGCAAATATGTCAGTAGCCAAAATGTCAAAGAAGAGGAACATGAATGAACGTGAGAGCAATGACCCTTTCGAGTGAAATCTAAATTATTCAGAGACATTACGAGTATTGCAAAGAAATTGATAGAATCATACTTTTTTTTTTTTTTTTTTTTTTTGGAAATGATATTAGCCTACCACTTAACTACTTGGAAGCTTTGTCTCAAAACTGTCATTTCTGTATGAGAGAATGAATTGCTTAGGGTGTCCCAAGTAGAGGAACAAATGGTCACTTTCATGTAGCTTATTCTTAAGCTTGCTTTGAAACTACAACAACTATAAAAATATTGTTCACAACCCTAACATCACCAGCTATCTGTCCCCATGAGAAGCCAAAGCTTATTTATGTGCCCGTACAATATAGGGAAAATGGTGACAGGCACAATATGTGTTTCAATGTGTTTTGAATGACATGATGCAAAAAGGAAGAAACACTCTATACTTCTACGTGGTTTGTCCAGGAAGCTGCCAGACATATGCCAGACCTGATAATTAACTGAGAAATACCTCTATAAAGGTTTCCCTCAGATTGGCTTGTGAAGGACCTGATAGATAATGACCTGTAGTTGAATAAATAAGAGAGGCTCTCACATTGTTTCACACACAGTGGTTGGAGATAAAATGAGAGCTTAACTTTGAGGAATAAAGGAAAAGCAGCAGTGGACACTCAGAGGGCATGGGAACTCAACACTGGGTCAGCTTGGATGTTTCTTTGGATCTTGACTCTTGGATTATGGATTATCCGCAGACCTCAGACAACCTTAACATGCAGAGCTGACCAATTAACAGTGCAATTATGTCATGTTCACATTAGAGTCAAACTTTCTGAGAAGAGGGCTGAGTGTTTGGACAAAGACCCATTGACACAAGGCTGTGAGAGCCAGTTAAAAGTCAAATCCTAATGGCACTGCTTGTGATATATCCACAAAGTAGACAGCAGAAGCAAGTTTCCCTTTGAGGGCATTAATTAATAATGAGCATAAAACAATTAGCAAGTAAATGATATGCTTGAGTTCATCAGACTTCCATAAAATGGGACTATTACAGGATTTATTTACCTTCCCGGCAACATTCCTGACTGAGACAAAATAGCACAGACATGTCAGGCATATCCATCGCCAAGCTGAGCCAGAGCTAGAAGGGGGGGATGAAATGTCTGTATGATCTTTATCATGTACCTCTCTGCTAGATAGGAGCAGGTGAGTGAGCTTGAAAGGGGGTCTTTGTCATGTGGAGAGGCACAGTAATTCCAGGGTCACGACCTTCCGGAGAGCACCCTCATTCCACATGCAGGAAAGAAAGATTTGCACCCTCCATCTCACCTCTGAAACAGCGGCTGTACAAGCTGTTGTTTAAGAGTGCAGAAGTGAAGGGAGAGCTGATCTCCAATAGGTGCAGATCAGATCTCAAAAAATCCACAGGCATCTCCTCCTCTGAGTGATTTTTTTCCCCCAATTCTAGGTATTACATTTCTCATTGTCTTCGACATCAATGGCAATAGAGACTGATTGTCATGGCTGAGGTCAGCCACAGTAGCTCTAAAAGAAAGTGTTCTTGGCTTAAGAACAGGACTGGTAACCTATTTGTCATTACTAGAGCTGAGCTGAACAGCCATGGATGCTGATGAGTCCACCGACAAAAACACTTCAGGAATTCAAATGGCCGGTTTCCCAGCTGAATCAATAACCTGTGGCCTTTGGACAATACAGGAGTAAACAGTGTCATTGTGCACTGCCCTTTGTCTAGTTTGCCATGTCAGGTCATCACTGTTTGGTAACTTGAATAAAGATGGAGTCAAAGTGCTGGCCAAGGGTTTATTTTATTCATTCTGTTAAATTCCAAATGCAGCTGTGAGCATGTCAGCTCCACTGTGAAATAAAAGAGAAAGATGTTTCAATTATGCTGATAAAGTTAACAAAACAGATGAACCCGCACTGACAATGAGGCATTGTAAAGTTCAGTATTGTAAAGTAGGGTGATCTGCAATACAATCTTAACACAGCCCATAAAAAAAGGAATTCAGACATTTCTTTCACAGACTCCAAACCATGCACCTTGAAGTCTTAAGTAGATGCAAGGAAGGAAGTTGATGAAGACTACAAAGGCTGTAAATCAGTTGACCATGGCAAGGCTCCAAAAGAAACTGCACTGTGTGGGGAACAGAAATGAGGAAAGAAGTTGAGAGGCCAAAGAAATTATTGCTATAATCCATCACATTCTAAATACTATCCTGGGGAGATACAATTCTGAGACAACAATACAGCTGGGAAATCGTGACACAGTCAATTATCTTACACCAGTTATCTTGCAGTGTGTGTGTGTGTGTGTGTGTGACTTTTATCAGTGCCCAGTTATCGCTGCTGCTCTAAAACAATGCTGCAGTTATGTGCAATGTCACTGAATGCCGATGCAACTAAAATCACTTAAACCGTAGAACTGAATCTGTGTAAAGCAAGAACACTGCGCCCAGTCCGGTGTACACATCCTATTCCTCTGGTGCTCCGACTGTATACTGCCTTCTCCGTCTCCCAGCACACACAATAGGCCTCTGTGTGCCGGGCCTGCGGAATGCTGTGAGATGGCAAGGCGGTGGGATAGCTGCATGGTGAGGATGAGGGGGTGGGGAGGGGGTCATGAGGAAGGGTGTGGAAGGTAGGAGGATGAAGTGGGGGGATGGTTAGAGGGTAGGGGAAGGGGAAGAGATGGTGGTGATGGAAGGAGGGGAGAGGGGTGGGTGAGCTGATCTTTCACAACTGTACGAGTGCACAGAGGCTCCAGGGGTCTAGAGGGTGTCTAGGTTTCGGCACAGTGACCGCAGCGGAGGGGTGGCTGTGGTCTTCTGGGTACACAGGCTGGTGACGGGGAGGCGTCTGCCCCCACCTGGGCAAGAGGAGGGGATGGACGGGCCCTGAGGGCTGACAGTGTCTCACTATGTATTCTGTCTCTCTTTTAAAACTGATTACAATATACCAGGTCAAGACAGGGTTATAATTACCAAAAGTGCATTATTAGATATGGCACCTGTGGATACAATTCTATCGCTATGAACTGCTGAAAAAAGACACTTGATACTGTGGGAAATAAAAATGCTACTGTGATACATTCTGCTAGTTTTAAAATCAATATTCAGACAGGGAACTTTTCATACAAAGTTCTGTAAGTACCTGGAAATCAATCCCAATGCAAAGGTGCACAGTTGAAAAATCTCCCTCTAGTGGATGTCTGGCAGCATTGGTAATTATGAACAGTCATCAAGCACTCACTGTCCAGATAGTAACTTCACTCAAGATCATGAATATCTAGCTCTACATGCACATTTTCAGCATAGTTCATTTGCAAAAACAGGTATTTCCAATTGTAGTCATTTCTGTAGACCATTTCCCCAGATAATATCACAACCATACTTGTAGACTAAGCATAAGGAAAATTGGCTTTGCAACAAAATTATGGATTTTGGATTCAGACAGTATGCTATGTGCAGCATTACACTGATCAGCCATTTTTTGTTCCTCCCAGGCATGGCATTTATCTCTTTTGAAGTTGCATTTATCTGTTTGTGAAAGTGCTGCCTGATAAACATTAATCATTATCTTAAAAATAGAAGATTGCATCAGCAAAACTGTGGCTACTGCATACGTAAAAGGTCCCGACATGAATAATAATTTCAGTATAGGCCTACTTTTTAGTTTTCAGCATAGGCCTAATTTTATTTTCCATATCTCTTTGCTACAGTAAGTCGTACATTTTTCCAATGAACATGTACACAGTATTTTATTTTAAAGTGAAGCAAGTGAAAACTTCTTTCACACAGCAAAATGGTGGAATGGTTGGCTAGGAAATGCTTCATGCCTTTTACATGGCCTCTATAATGTTGAGATCCCTTTCTCTTTCTGTCTGTCTTTCTGTCTGTCTGCCTGCCTGCCTGTCTGTCTGTCTGTCTCTGCCCCCCACCCCCTCTAGTCCTGTATGAGTGTCACTATGTGGAGGAATGTGGGTGAGAGTCAATTTGGCAAAGTGATGGAATTCCATTCACCCTGGGTGGCACACGGGTAATGGCCCTTATCCTTTAATTTGAGAGATGCATTAAATGATGCATTAAATCTCTACAAGCATTTAACAGTTCCTAATAAGGAGCTTCATTTCACCACACAATCCTTAATACATGGCCTCTACTTAATATCAAATGATTACCATGCAAGCAATCTAAAGTTTGATCGAGAAGCAGGCTTTGGCTTCAGCCGAAATTGGAAACTGAGCAGCATTAAATTAAAATGTTTTAGGCACTTGATTTCAGTGGTAATAAAACAATCACTCCTACATGCTGCGGTGTGTGGTAACCCAAGTGGAGGTTGTATTTCAGGATCAAGGGGGTTGAGGTAATTCCGGAAAACAAGCAAGCGTCACTCCTCAGAGAATGCCAGTGTAATTGGAAAAATGTGGCAAAGGCCATGCTGATAACAAGGGTAAGTGACATGCATCATTGCTCTGACTACTGCAACTTTGGAGTTTTTGTTACCTTTTCCAATTTTGCCACACATACCCTAGTATACACTTGTAGGTAATAAATTAACTTGAAAATTTATTTGAAAATCTGTGCCCATATTTAGCAGTCTCTTTGAAGTTTTTAGATGCAATTAACAAGCTTATCTTTTTGATTTATTCTATGATCCCACTTTTTTTTTTTTTTTTTAAATCAGATCAGCCATAACACTGCCTCAGTCACATTTCAGCAGCCACTAGATCTTGTTGGCTGTTCAGAGTGGACTCTAAGCCAGGGCTTCATCAGGACCCCCAGATTACTGAGCCTGAATCAAAGCACCAGACCCGTTATGTTTCTTTTCCTGTGTGAGACGGAGATGGGGGGAGAGGTTAAGTTTGTGCAGGCTTGGCGAGTGCAGCAAGGGGGGCTTTCTCACACAAGATGGAGGCTGAGGGGACAAAGCTGGCATTCATTGACCAAGGAATGGAAAACATTTTCTCCTGAAAACAGAGAAGCTACAACTGGCCGAGGTAGTGCAGAGAGGCCATGGGTTAGCATGCACCTCTTTGGAGAAGTCACACACCAGCAACTGCTGAGGGAACCACCAGAACCTAACAAGGTCTCATTTATTCAGTAATGAAGGTGATATCATGTCACCTCTAAGATGTTGCTTGGAAGTTGATATAACACAGTCTACAAGGATGATGACAGACAGACAGAGCAGGGATGGTTAGCATCTGTATGTTCTGAAATGGGACACAGGGGCTCTTCACCGGCTGTATCAAAATCCTGTCTCCTGCAGACTTTAAAACTCTGCCTTTCCCATTGGTGGATTCATTATTACAAATGTATTGCGTATGGACAAGCTTTGCTCAAATCCACAGAACTTTATTTTAAATTCCAGCGGAGATCACAAGGTTTCCAAAGATATCAAATATGCACTGCTGAATTACAGTGTCAATTCATAAAATGATGCACAAAACATCTAGTGTTTTTCTATTTGGTGTAATGGTGCAGCCATAAAACAATGGCATCAGGGGCTTGAATATTTCACTCAGTATAAGCATGATGTAGATTCAAGGAAGTATTGCAACCAGCAGATACAAAATATATATCTGCGACTGTTGTAAGATATGGGAAAAAAAGGTTCTCTAACTTTGATGCCACTAAAGAGGAAATTTAATGGATAATCATAGGTCAGGGGTTTGTTTTGAAAGAAATCCCCGGATTGGCAGAGGAACAGAAAAGACGCCAAGATATAGAGATAGACAGACATGCAGTCAGAGAGGCAAAATACAGATTTAGGTTTCAAAGTTAGGTTTCAGGTTTGCAAAATGTCATGTCCCTGTGCATTTTGTACCCAAACTATACGGATTAGGTGGTCAGCACAGAGTGTCTGAAACAGTAACTGTAATTTAGGAGAGGAAACCGGCAGCAAACTCCACAAGTCACCAAGTCCTGCTGTTGGGGATTGGGTGGGGTGGGGTGGGGTGGTGGGGACAGTCTGACAGTGGCTGTCCGACCTGAGCAGAAGGTTCTGGAGTGAGTGTGCCATCTACAGGCAGAAGGTAGTAAGGTTTCAGTGCTTGTGTGGTAAACGTACCATAGGGTGTCGCTATGCAATAACAGTAACAGTGATTCTCAGACTTGCAGGCTGGCAGTGGCATCCCGACATGACTTCTCACCCACCTTGTCTGGCCAACAACAAAGGCCTGCAGGCTCATTTGCACCAGACCAAACTGGTCTGGTTCAAACTGGTTAAACAGGTTAAACCTGAGTCAAATCACAATTTTAGACCATCTAAATTATGAATATCATTATGACTTGTGCTCCCCATGTGAATTTTATGCACCCTGTTGGCCTGGTGCTGCCACAGTTGCTGCAGCATTGAAAGATGAGGTCTGTTGTTTGGCAATATGAGCTCCTCTCACCCTGTCATCCCATTAAACACAGTGTAGAGCCAAATATGGGCCCATGGATGCAACTGTACTCACATATCATGATTACTGTGCACATCTGTAAAAGTTCAGTAGAATAACAGTGCAGTGATAGTGTCCAAAGAGTAATAATATCTGTCCTTCTGTGTGCCCCATGCAAGCAAACAAACAATTTGAAGAACTTTCCAGGCCCCTGCCTGTCCCAGGCACTCAGAAAATAGGTCAGCTTCCCCTATGACGGGAGAACTAGGGTAACCTTGTCATGAATTTTAAGATGCAACGCACATAATAAAGGAATTTTTAGATCCCAGCAGGTATACAGTTGGAATATTATTGTGTTACCATAGGAGAAAAAACAATACTAATAAAAAAAAAAACAAAACACTAAGGTCACTGTACAGTCACAATGTACCACATACATACCACACCACAACTGTAAGTGTAAAATTCCCTATAGCAATAATAGGCATATTAGAGTTGTTTTTCATTTTGAATTTCACTAGCCCTTTCAACACATTCATACCTATGTGGTAAATCAAACTATTCCCCAGTTGGATTGAGTTGCCATTGGTCACTGACCCCTTCATTCTGTCAACTCACGTGTCACGGCCCCTCCTCCAAGCAGCAGCCCTCACTTCAGCTTGGCTGCGGGACAGCTGGTATTAAAACCTCCAAGGAGCAGGAGGCACTTGTCACAAATATTCCTCCAGATGAACTAGTAGGACTTCTTTTTTAGTCTATTGAGTTTTTAAAGTTACAGACCTACTTATCACAATGCATTGCCTGAAAAGTCTGCGGACAGCCAACCCAGGAATTCTCCAAGTGCTTAAAAATGCAGCGGCCTCTGCCAGAGCTGGAGCTGACAGCACTGTCTTATCCCGAACACAGCAACCTGTTCAACTCCCCTACTGGGGCGCAGCATCACCGCACATCCATAGATCCTTTCATCACGACTCTGGCTCTGATGTGGACCAAGGACGCTACAAGTAGGTTACAGCAGTCTGTCCGTAACAATAACAACAACAACAAACAACAACAACAAATGAAAAATCACTGAAATATTCCTGAGATATTCATCACAATGTTCCTAGAATATTGTTACATATTATTCCTAGAGGGAAAAAATGCCAAAATGCCACTCTCCCTCTCTCTCTCCCTCCCTCTCTCCCTCTTTTTCTCTCTCCCGCTTTCTCTCTCTCTCTCTCACTCACACACACACACACATACACACACACAAACGCACATATAGAGAACTAGGTCATTACTTGCCCAGCATGTTTGGCAGTGTTTCCACTACAGGCTATACTGTTGACATAGCAGGTTAACACCATTTATGCTTTTGTTTTGATATTTACACTGAGCCTGTTGCAGGCTTGAAAATCATAACACAGTATGAGAGTCTGTGCTTTGTTTTGGCAGAAATAGGTTGATTTCTGGGCTGGAGGACCTACTTTTCTACACCATCACTGAAGGCAAAGAGATGATCCCTCTCTCCCAGTTCATCTCTGTGAGTCACCAGCACATTCATCCTTTCACTGTCACGCCAAGGACTGTTTTGACTTTTCCATGGCGCACTCGAACATGCACACAGATACATTCTGTCCTGTGACACATTCTATTTCCTAAAAGGACCTTTGACTTTAGCTCAGCCACCTCTTGGTAAGATGAGCTGCAACAGGGACCCATCGTAAAGTTTCTCCTGCCGTACAGGGGGTCAGGTTTTAAAGGCATTTTGGGAATTCCTTATGTAATACGACTAAATATATAGTTGTAATACTGATGTAACCATCCTTGAAAATGACAACATTCATCTTCACAAACTAATAACTGTTAAATTGTGGAATCTTAATCAATATTTGATCATTTATGAGGCTGTACAAGCACACGCGCACGCACACGTACATATCCAAGGAGACAGTATTTAAGAGGCATAAAGGCGTTAGGAGTTCAGAGCCTTGCCAGGGCCCCTTCACGTTCATGCACAGATGGATGGAAAAAGTATCTATTAAAAGACTGAGTGGAGTTTGAGCGTGCTGTGATATTTACCAAGATATGGCTTTAAACTTTCGAGTCGTCACGCCCTCACAGCTTCTTTATCTTCATGTGGCACGTGAGAGACATCCAAAAGTCAAGAAGGGCCATGCTGTTGCCATGGCATCTATGGCAACTCAGCCATTTGGTTGTGAGGGCACGTCTCGGAGAACAGGAGTGTGTCAACACAGGTGGCTTCGTGTTACATCACGGGTGAATGAACGTGTTTGGAGATAGAGGCATGGGCAAGACAGGGACCGTGAAACTATTATTCAGTGGCGCGGTAAAATTGCCATGATTATGTTACTCGGAGGATGTGACGTGCGTGCTTAGAGGTTTTATGGCAGATGGATCATTTTTCCCAAACATAAATTTAGCCTGGCCATAATAGGTTTAAAGGAGCACTACAGCATGCAGAATTGCCTAGGGTCGATTGAAGTGAGGACCCTTTAGAGTCAACTGGGAAAAATGTGGGATACTAAGCATATAATTTGATGGTTGAGTTTGAATGAGTCTCATCGTCAGACCAACTTAGTGACGCTTGTTCCGCCTTTTTGTCAGTTGAGTCTAAAGAGTCCCTGTTTCATTCAATCCCAGGCCATTCTGCGTAGAGCTCCTTTAAACTGGTGGGGGAAAATCTTCATATCTCTATAGGAAATTTTAATTTAACATATCAAGGTGGGAATCGTGAAATATTGCACCATAGCTCATACATTCAGCCCTCAGCAGCAACTGTCAACCCTGTGAAGGCAAGATGACATTGTACAATAAATACTGTAACACCATGAATGCTTTCACAAGTTAGTATTTACTTCCCTGAGGCTACAGTCAGTGACTCATGTGTCCTGCTGACATAATACAACAGCAACAGCGAGCTCCCAGCAACGCGTTTGTACTGGGAGTTCATTGAATCAGTTATCAGACGAGATGAGCTTGAAAATAACCGGGAGCCTCTCTGGTCTGGAGGCTTGTGCACATGATGTCCCCCAAAATAGCCACACGCTTCATACTGTTGCTGTCAGCATGGCCACAGTTTGGCTTGCAAGAGGCATTCCAGAGATCCAGCCTGCACCCGTATTTCCTCCAGGGTCACATGCAGGGACGCTTTGAGCCTTTGAAGTACAGTAACTTAATAGTTCATCTGCACAAATTTTGATATCCTGTTAATTGACACTACATGCAGTTTGTTGCACCTTTGATCTAAAAGCAGGAGTGCTGCATAGAGTGACATTTCTGACCACATCTCTGCACATGTTTCTGTATTCTTCTCGCTTCTTTTTTCATGCTTTCAAAAATTCCCTTATCTCTGTCCTCCGCAGGCTTTGAAAAAAACAGGTTTGTTGATGTCTGATCCCCGGCTGCACGATTGTTTCCGTCAGATGCGTAAATCAACACGTGACTCCTCCGGGGTGGTCATGGTGGACCAGAAGCTCTTCAGAAGGTGAGAAAAGCTTTGTTTATTTATGTATGCAATTCTTCAAATGGACATATCAACCACTGCCTGCATGTCCAAAGCACAGTGGACACACACTTGACTTAAATAAACATTATTTTTCTCACTGCTGCAAATCCACAATATTGCAAACAGTGAGGTATATCTGGTATGAGTTCTAGTTTTGTCTAGACTCCCTCCTGCTTGAAGCTCACATGGGCAGAGTAACTTGTGAAAACTGCAAATTAATCTGAGGAGGTTCCTAAAAATAAAGCAGGGGCATAGGGCAGAGGGGGGCGCAGGGTTAGGCCAGGTGAAGGTTAAGTAATACTTGATTAGGGTCGTATAAAACCGGTGATCTGCAGTCAGGGCTATTTGATTCCCAGAGACCTGGAAAGCAGACAGGTGTTTTATGGCTAACAGCTGCTGCAAGTCAAATTCACGTGTATGCATGCTGAAGCCAAAAGAAAAAAAATAAAAGAGGGTGGAGACGGACAGGTGTCCAGTTGAGTTAATAAAAGGGCATCGCTCTGGTTGGACTCCTGACAGACAGAGTCATATTAAAGGATTTATCAGCAAGCTCTGAACCATCCAGACTACAGCCTGCCTATAATTTGTTAATCGGCAGGGACCACTTACTGAATGCAGCTGTGATTCAAAGCTTGTAACAGCAGCTCATTACATAATCCAGCAAATTTTTGAGGGCATAATTAGTCACATCTTATTCATTTTTTTTGTTGTTGTCTCAAATTTGCAAGGTGACACCGTTATCCATTCCTGAAGAACACTCAAGAGCTCACTATAAATAGGCTACTGGAAATAGAGAGCGCTATCTCCTATTTTTTGAGAAAATGTCCTGTATGAATAATGCAGTCTCTCTCCACTCTCCTCCCTTGTGTCCCAAAGCCTCACGCTAGCATCGCCTTGGATTAGTTAGGGCTGCGGGCCAGATATTTCAGTTTAGCCCAGCAGTTACAGAAGTCACTTTCCTTTCTTTGAGATCCTAAACTTACAAATGTTACTTATAATACTGTGCATAGGAAAGTGTAATCATTGTTGTGGTTGTTTACTAAGCACTATTGGTTCTTATTAGCTGGAAGTAGGTCACTGTGAGCCCATTATAAATCATGGGGAAATAATTTAGATTACAAATTCACCTGTTACTCTATTGATAGTTTCCCAACACAATGGCAAAGGAGCACTAAATAAGGAGAATGCAGCTTCTCATTAGTAGAAAAGGCGTCACAGTATTGGAAGTACACAACCTTTTCTTGCATTTTTCAGTCATCAGCCAGAAATGTTGCGGTTCTTTTGCTCCTCCCACCGAGGAGACTGAAGCAGACACACCAATGAGATTATCTCTGCCTCTGAGAAATGTTCATACAACTAAAACTCCAGACTCCGACTGAACTGAATCTTAAACAGTCGAATCTTATACATTTCCAAGTTCGCTAGTAAACCTGAGTGACCTTCCACGTTCAAACCTGCCAGGCTTGCCGATTTCTTTCTGCTACCTGCTGACCTTCCAAAAGCACGAATGCTGTGGCCATGCATGAATTAAAAAGAAGCCCTTGCTATTTTTATGTAACTTGTGTCATCATGGTAGTGTCTGTCTGACTGTCTTTCTGCGTGCAGACATTCTTAAGAACACATTGACTCAAAAAAACAATACATGACTGAAACTTCATACTTACAACACAGGTTCTCCCTGTAAATGATCTGATTAGGCTTTGGAGCACCTTGTTGCAACATTAGAATATTAATGAGAAAAAATGCTCTATAATTTTAGTATTTATAACACAGAAAGCATATTTACATGGAAATATTTGCATTTTTGTAGTAATTAGCTTAATAATGACCTTTGTCCAAAGTTTCTTCCTTGTCATTCAAGTTTACCTACGGGCTAGAAGACTGAGTCCCCCTGAGAAATGCCCATATAACTAAAATTGTAACCCGGATATGTGCTTTGTTCAATGTTTTAATTTAATTGGAGAAACTGTGAGAAATCCACAACTAAACCCTCTGCATCATCACACATGTTTGACGTGGTGTGGTATGTCCTTCTCTTTATGACGGCACATTTTTATATGTTGTCCTTCAGGTGTGTGGGCAACAATGTCATTTTGCTGACTCAGGCCTTCAGGAAAAAGTTCATCATCCCAGACTTTGAAGAGTTTATCCTGCACATCGACAGGATATATGATCTCGCACAACGAGAGGAAGGAGGACAAGTAAGTAAGGGAGGAATACCAGCACACACACATGCAGTACATGCACTTTGCTCATTGCAGTACATTCACAAGTTCTCTCTTAATCTCTGTCTGTGTCCAGGTAGCGGATTACATTCCTCAGCTGGCTAAGTTCAGTCCTGATCTTTGGGGTGTATCTCTGTGCACAATCGATGGACAGAGGTAACATCACGACTTCACTCAAATACTTCGTCTCCAAGCAAAAACCATCCATCGTGCTCACTCTCTGCTAAACTCTCCTCTCGTTTTCTTCCTGGCTCTCCATTGCGGCCTCTTGAAGACACTCTGTGGGCGACACCAAGGTTCCTTTCTGTCTGCAGTCATGTGTGAAGCCCCTGGGGTATGCCATGGCTGTGCACGAGCTGGGCACCGAGCGAGTGCACCAGTTTGTCGGCAAAGAGCCCAGTGGACTCAGGTTCAACAAGCTGTCACTTGATGAGGAGGGTAAGAGATGGGTCTAATATGGACTTTCATTTGACATGTGGTCTCTTGATATCTGTCCTGATTTCAAAGTTTTTTGTTTTGGACTGCAGTTGACTAAGTGCTGATGGGAAATATTTTATTACCCAATGACAAACTGAAATCAATAATGTAAGGTATGATTAATCCTGACCTTGGTTAATGATTGTGTTAAGCAAAAATAAATAATCCCCCCTCTTCACCTGCAGGTCATTGAGAAACATTGGAAACATTGGCTGTTTAATAAGCAGCAAAGACACTACCATGATTTTACTAGCAGAACAGCATATTGTCAGGTTGCCTCACAGATGGACTGTGGGCAAGACCATGCATGCATGTGTTCAATTTTACCATCCAGTGTTGTTTTAGGTCCCGCTGTTTAAACTCCTTTGCAGTCTCAGTAGTTTATTGCCCTCGTGGCTGTAGCTGCAAGCCTGTGATAACATGCTTTCATTTCTCATGCAGATAAACCACACAACCCCATGGTGAATGCTGGAGCCATAGTCATCAGTTCTTTAATAAAGGTAAAATCTAAAGGCTTTTCAATAGTGAATAGATCAATAGGAGAGCAGACATGCAGAATCAACAAAACACTGTGGGTTTGTGTATGCTGACATTTTCATTATAGAACACACACTATTGGATCTTATTAATGAGGGTGGTCAGCGGGGCAAAACGTTGTGTGGCATCCCTGGAACAACTAAAAGTTCACTGCCATGCTGTGACAGATATAGAGCACATTGAATTTATTACATTAACTCTTATACATACATCACATAACTTGTAAACTTAAGTCCTGCAAGGTATTGTTCCAATGCAGAGTGACTTATAAAGGTACAATGTCAGGAGCAGCTGTCATATTGACCTAACTAATCAATCAGCCGCTTGTTGATCATGTAGTGACCTTAGTAGCTGGACTATGGTCAGCCACACCATTTGATTGACTTGCCAGTCAGGCCATCCTTCAGCTTTGGCCTTAGTGTGACATGTGTAGGTGGATGGCACCCATATATGGGTGTGTGTATCTCCTCTGCTGAGTTTGTCTTCTTTCTGACCGCGTGCGTTCGACAGACAGGCCTCTTATCAAAAATGGGTCAGGTTCAACGGTGGGGGAGGGGCTTGAATATGGGGGTGTGCGCGTTTGTCTGACCAATTGCAACTCAGGAAATAGTGGATGTGTAAGCCACCCTTGTTTGTTTGAGCATGTAGTTTTGCGTGCAGGAGTATATGGGCGTGAACACATTCGCGTCTTGTTTGCATAATCAGTGATAAGGTTGTATGCATACACACATGGGAGTTCAGGGTTTTATCCGCAAGGAAGAAGATGGAGAATAGAAGGAAAAGTTGAACGGTGTTTTGATTTTCTGCAGCATTTATGCCCTGATGGGAGCTGTTACACCTGCGATGTATAAATGTCACAAGTTTATGAGTTTTCTTGAAAAAGCCGTTGGCATATCAGGGAGAAACCGCTGGGAGACACATAAAGCCAGCTTCATTATTGACCATGAAATTTAATCTAAGGTCATCCTTTCAGCTCAAAACAATATTTGATATCATCTTTAACCTTTGCAGAGAGCACCAGTAAAAGCAATAAGGGAAAAACAATACCTTCCATGTGTGGTGACTTTACAACTTGGCAACTATCTTTCACCAGACCTTGAAATTCAACCTGCCCCCGAGCTCTCAGCCCATGCCAGCAGTCCTCACATTGCCTCATGGTCTGACCGGCAGAGAGGCACCCTCCACACGTCACACCAAACATCAGACTGTTAACCATGCCCTAATGTCAAAGTACTCAAACACTGCCACCTATAGGGCCTCAGTGACCCTTAATGTGCTCATAAAAAGCGCATCTAAACTGAATTTTCCCCTCTTTTGACAGCCTGTTTCAAACAAGGCCGAGAGATTTGACTATGTAAGTACCATCATTTTTCACTTTCAAACTTTAATATCCTAAGACCCATTTGTTGCATCGCCCAACTGAAACAAATGGTATTATTGTAGGTAATGGACTTCTTGAAGAGCATGGCTGGCAATGAGTATTTGGGCTTCAGCAATGCAACGTGAGTGTGGCGCTGTTAAAGAAAATGCATCCTAATTTGCCCGCAGCACATGAAATACAGTTTCTCATCACTGTTACATTCTTGCAGCTTCCAGTCAGAGAAGGAGACCGGTGATCGGAATTATGCGATTGGTTATTATCTCAAAGAGAAGAAAGTGAGTCTTGCGGAGCTTTGTGTGGTGTTTCACTGATATTTTCAAGTGTTGGTTAAATTTTTCAGAATGGCATTTTAGCAGAACTGAATATCTGTGCTATGTACTGATTGAAGTTATTGTCTTTTTAGTGCTTTCCCAGTAACTCAGATATGATTGCGGCCCTCGACTTCTACTTTCAGGTGAGACTGTGCACCACTGAGATCATGTTTTGCAGATGGAAATGGATGAAACTCCTCTCCAGGTCTCTCTGGCGTAGCAAAGGTCTCATTGTTTTTTTTTTGTTTTTTGTTTTTTTTTAATCATACTAGTTGTGTTCCATCGAAGTGACCTGCGAGTCAGGAAGTGTCATTGCTGCCACCCTGGCCAACGGGGGCATCTGTCCAATCACAGGCGAGCGTGTGCTGAGTGCTGAGGCGGTGCGCAACACCCTGAGCCTCATGCACTCCTGTGGGATGTACGACTTCTCGGGACAGTTCGCCTTCCACGTGAGTTGCTGGGAATTTGATGATCAGTTTGAAAGGGCGGGTTGCTCGTTTTCTGATTTTGCTGTTCGTCCTTTCATTCGTGCTTTGCCTGCTTGTTTGTCTGTTCCTGTTTATCAGGTCTGCAATAATCTGTTCTGGATTAGATTTGTTTTTATTTGATTTCTCTTGATTTAAACTAATAATTGCCATCACTGCACCTATTGCACTCCTGGCTGGCCTAGAAGAGACTTCCCTCTCTCTGTGATCCTTGCCAAGATTTCTTACATTTTGTCCCTTTTTGGCTTTGGGCTTTTTTTTTCTTGCTCTCCAGGAGGGCTCAGATCAGGGTGTGTGTGTAAATATCTTTAGTGATATCTATAAATATTGTTGCTTGTCATATAGGTGGGCCTGCCTGCCAAATCAGGCGTTTCAGGAGCTGTGCTGTTGGTGGTCCCCAATGTGATGGGGATGATGTGCTGGTCCCCACCGTTGGACCGGACAGGAAACAGTGTTCGTGGAATTCACTTTTGTCAGGTGTGTGTTCGCCCTATCACTTTGTCATTATTCATTCTTGAATATAACGAATTGTCCAGTGTGGGCCCATGGATATCATATTTCATCTTGATAGATTATATAAACAAAGGGCTATTTTATGCTCCAAGTATTTCATCTCATTCAACCTTTGATTGATTAGAACCTGGTGTCCAACTTCAACTTTCACAACTACGACAACCTGAGGCACTTCACTAAGAAGAATGACCCCAGAAGAGTATATGACGACCTAGTAAGAGCTGCCTTCACTTGCACATCTATATCCTGTATTTTATAGCTTTCATCCAGGCTGTAAGAGCTATTGCTGCCTTTATGGGCTGAGTCTTCTCCCCAGAGTTGAACTGCAGGCCCTGTGCTTCCCGTGCTTCCCAGTATAATAGGTGGTCACATGATCAATCAGACAGCGTTCTCTCTGTGCCATTTTTAGAAACAATCCACTATCATAACAATTGCCTTTTCCCTTGTCAGAACAAGTCAGTGGTGAACCTGATGTTTGCAGCCTACAGCGGCGACGTCGGTGCTCTGAGGAGGCAAGTAAAAAGAGGAACTGTGCCTTTCCTTTTTTCATCACAAGGCTCTTGTGCCAGACCAGTGGACGACAGTCAGATGATACAATCTTAATTATTCATTCACAGGCTTTTGAATATTTCTCCTTTCATATTTATGCACCACAATTTCTTTTCTTTCACAATTTGAGGGCTATTCAGCAAGACGCAGAAAATGACAGTTAACCATCTACCATTTAAGTCAACCTTTCCATATGCATTCTCTCTCTCTCTCTCTCTCTCTCTCTCTCTCTCTCTCTCTCTCTCTCTCTCTCTCTCTCTCACTCTCTCTTTGTGCTCCTGCGTCTGCTCTTCATGGTCATCCCTTCAGGTTTGCCCTTTCAGCTGTGAACATGGAGCAGAGAGACTATGACTCTCGCACGGCACTCCACATTGCTGCCGCCGAAGGTGACACTTCATCATTAGTTAATTCATTCTTCAATAATGTCTGCTAGATATTAAAAATAGAATAAATGAAGTATGACATTTGCATAACAATGCATTGAGCTGGTTTTGGAAATATGGTCTCACTGAAATAATGACTTGCACTGACATGGGACTGCTCACTTTTTTATTTTAGGCCATGTGGAAGCTGTCATCTTCCTTACAGAAGTGTGTAAAGTGAATCCCAATGTGAAAGACAGGTATGTATGCACATATGTTCACATTATCAAATGTAGGAATATTATTAATTATGACAATGTACCCATCTCCATATCACCTTGTCTTCCTCATCAGATGGGGTAACACCCCCCTCGATGATGCCATGCAGTTTAGCCACAGCGCTGTGGTGTCGGTCCTGGAGGAGTACCAGCGTGTGTACTCTGACATCGATTCACAATCGGACACAGAGGAGCAGAAGGCCACAATGGAAACACTGAAGAGTGTTGTTTGAGCCATAGTGAGGATTGTCATGGAAATATAGGCCGTGTGTTCTGTTTAATACCAAAAACCTTATGCGCACAAAAGAAAGCAGACAGCATCATTGAAACAATAAATGAGTGTATCTTTACTCATGTGATACGTGCTGTGATCCAAGCTTAGAGATTGTCCATTGCAGAATTAAAAGCCTTTTTGTTGCATTTCTGTACACTGGGGGAACGGTTCAAGGATGTAAACTTTCAACATAGCGCTATAAAAGGCAGCAACATGCCAAATGTTGCTTATCTGGAGCAAGGTGGATTTTATTTTGTCTGTAACCAAATGTCATGATGTTGTTACAGTCGCCACCTTAACAGTAAACAGCATTTTGTGCTCGGCTGCTGCTGGAAAATGCCACTGTGATGTAAATATGTATATGCTTATTATTTATTTTTTTCTAACGTACCGAATCACGTTTTGCTTCACCAGAGCCAATATCACTATTTAGTCAGTGCATTTTATGCTCCAGTGTAATGAAGGCACAATTCCATAACTTTGGCTTGGTTAGTGACGTTATTGGCGGACTTGAGCTCCGCTGTGTTAATTATTCTACCTCAAAAGGAAGTAATTCAGTGGCGATCGTGTGTGTGCACATTGGAAAGAGAGTTTCATTTCAGCAGATGCTGTGGGTTCATTGCGTTTTATAAGCCAGCTCAACATATTCTGATGTATCCACTGCTACGCTTGTCATGTTGATTGAGATGTATAATATGATTAGGTTGTAATTTCTTTTTTTTTTTTTTTTTTTTTGAGAAATTGCTTCTTGTGAGTTCTATTTCACCTTATGCCTGTGAGAGTGAAGTGTGACATTAGTTGCACGGACTGACCAGTTGCTTGTACTGACTATTTGTTCTCTAATGGAAAAGGCAGGCCTCTTCCGCTTCAAACAAATCCAAGTCACACTGTAGCCATTTTTTTCTTTTCTTTTACATTTGAGAAGTAGTCAATACATGCAACTGGTCGTCTACACGTCATGAAGCACCTGATCCATGCAAAGAGCACTTGTAATGTCAACTGCCTTCCTGTTATTTATGTAAATTATTTAGTCTTCAGTGTTTGAGACAAATCACATTTGTGTCACTCTTCAGCACAAAGTTAAAATATGTTGAAGGAAAGAAAACTGCAAACTGCAGTTGCAAAGCAGACACAGTTTGGGTTGAAAACAACGGCATTTCAGGAAAGCTATGGTTTGCTTTCTATTGCGCCGCACACTTTAAGGTCAAAGTCACACCATTGTGGAGTGACAGTCTGCTCGGTGTAAATGCTCAGTTAAGTTGTGTGATATAAGATGGGTTTTCTGCAATTAAATCACATCAAGTGAATGATTTTATTTGGTTGTTAACTTTTGCTCTTCAGTCAAATGATTCCTCTGGTGTGACTTCAAAGCTAAGCTTTATTCTGTCAGTCTAAAAAATGTGTCACCTTGCTGTAAATAAAAGAAACATGAAAAGCACTTCGATGATGTCATTTTATTAAACAATACATAGTATGAACATGAGACTACAAAAAAAGGTTTTGTTTTAAGCATGATGGCAGCATTGATAATGCCAGAGCAATGGCAAAAGCAGTTAATGTTCCCCTCAAAAAGATACTCTATAATCAAACTTGCATTTCACATTAGTCTGACTGAGACATGATGGACATAGAAAAACACAGAGATAAATCTGCCTGAGGTTGTGTGACATACATAAAGTATGAACTTGCATTGTTAAGAGTCATGGTTATGAACTGACCAGACCATGGATAATGGACCAACACCAGAAATTAAGCTTTAGCTGA
Organism: Myripristis murdjan; assembly: GCF_902150065.1. NCBI lineage: Eukaryota > Metazoa > Chordata > Actinopteri > Holocentriformes > Holocentridae > Myripristis > Myripristis murdjan. The sequence goes on along the minus strand of NC_043986.1, from coordinate 20,675,053 downwards.
ATTCTGACAGAGATACCGTTTTCTTTCCTGGACAGATATTAAAGATACCGTTACAATAAATGTTGCCAAGGTACCAAATCACTGCATATCCAAGCCCCAAGGCCCCTCGCAGCAAGCAGCAGGATCACCCACAGCTGCCCTTGTGCTTCACTTCAAGCCCGCAGGTTGCTCCAGGCCAGAGTGTGTTAGCAACTCCCCGTCCCAAAGTCCAAACGCTGGGCAGAGGGGACCCCTGAACTGGGCCTTGATGGTGTGGATGACCTTGGGTTTCTGGACGTCCACCAGCCCCAGCAGGCCAGCCTCGTAGTCCAGCAGGATGCCTACACGGTCCGGCTTGCCGACCAGCGTCACAGGGACAATCTTGTTGTTGGTCATGGCAAACCATTTGCGCTGGGCATAGCCAAACACCCAGGAGGAGCTGTTGGTGCCCACGCAGTCATCCCGGGACATCAGAGCCTCGGCCACACCCAGTCGAAACTCTTGGGACTTTTTGACTGTAACCTCCCAGTAATGGCTCCCGCCTGTGATCTTCTCATCGCCAAACACGACTGCCCAGTCGCGGAAGCGCTCGGGGTTGTCTTGGACGTGGCTGGGGTCCAGACCCAGCATGCGGTAGATCACACCAGTGTCTTTCTTGAAGAGGTCCAGACTGCTGTGTGCTGTCCTCTCATCAAGTCTGAACTGCAGGTCTACCAAGAACAACATCATCAGAAAATTAAGTCTAAGTGTAAAAATGCTTGTTTATTTTTTCAACACTGTATATATACTGAACTGTGATAATAACCCAAACAACTAGAGATTATTCCTGGCAAGAAGATGTAATGTGGCTGTCTTATATAACCAATTTACACACAACTGATAGTGCAGCTCAGAGATCAGGTCAGACAAGCCCGACCTTGTCTGTCAACAATGACTAAGCTTTAGACACTGCAACCTGAGTACATACGACACGAAAGTAAATTTAACTTGCATGCAAACCGGTTAAGCTCATCAATTACTTGCAATATCATCATCCGCTAGAGAACACCTCAGGTACTGACTATCACAATGTGTGCGAAAATTTGGGGGGTAAACACTTGGAGGAAATCCAGTGTAAATGCGCCCATCCACCCCCAGCTAGCCTTGACACATGCATTATCGGACACAACTTTGTCTGTCAGGTTGCTTTCCGTTTCAAGCTGAGACGATAAAACCTCATATACTGTCATCAGTATATGAGCTTATTTAACAAATCATGTGTAAACATTTGCAATAACACAACAACATTTCAGAGTTTGATTTTTTTTTTTTTTTTTTTTTTTTTTTTTAAATCTCAGAGGGGATGGGCGCTGTCAGTCCAAGGTAACAGCAAAACACAGTTAGCTACATGTTTTCTGGTAAGTCCGCTTGTGTCAGTGTGTATTGTTCAAACAAATGGGACAGGGTGACAGTGTTGTGCAGGCCGGGGGAAAAGCCACAACAACAGGTGACGTTATTAGCAAAGTTTGGATTTAGTTGCGTGTCCGATAATAGACGTCCTGACGGTGGGCTAACTATCAGCACTGACCTCTGAGCTGAAACTACAGCCACAGGCCTCGTATTTCAACAAGTTTTACGAAACGGTTCACTCACTATTTACCGGCGACCTCGATGTGTACCATCTTCTCGCTGACACGGGTATCTGCCGCCTGTTTCGGCCAGGCAGAGAGACCAGAGTCCGTCCCGACAGGCGACAAAAACGTGCTAAGCTAGCGGGTATCGCCATCTTCACCCCTCTCGCATGTTTGTGTTTCCTTCGCCTGTGATGAAAATGAGCTCTCGCTGCGCTCTGGTGCCACCTACCGGCGCGGAGAGGAATACAGCGCCCAAACGCCAAACATCACATCATCAGCACCACGGACAGCGGCCAGCGCTGCCGGGAGGTGTTGGTTTGGCGAACTTGCCTCATTATTGGTCAAGACATACTGTTGGTTTGCGTATTGGCTGCACTTTTCATTGGACCTCATTGTTACATACCAAACATTGTTGCGTGTGTCCTCTCTAACCCCCAAAATTCAGGAAAACTCAGTTAATACTCTTGAATGATCAGAGAAAGTGCAGTGAATTCAAGTGTTTTTGTCAGCCATTGTGCCAGTGTACATTCTCCAGCTGAGAGGGCTGTGGGTTGGGATATCATTTTTGGATAATTCAATTATTAATGCAATGGTAATAGCAATTTGTCTCACTGCTAGTCACTGGGAAAACTAATATCATTCGTGTTCATGTTACCGTTCATGTCCGCAGGCTGTTTGGAAATTGTGCACCCTTTGGGAAGGAAAAAAAAAAACTTTTAGTCGAGATTTAGCTAAAGGTTTGTCACATTTGTTCGATTGTGTGTGTGTGTGTGTGTGTGTGTGTGTGTGTGTGTGTGTGTTGGATTTGAGATATGCAACGAAATGCCCGGGGTTAAGGGAAACACTTGTCTCACACAGGATTTTGATTTTATTCATTTATTTATATATTTATTGATTTATTTATGACATGTTGATGATTTAAGTTGGCCCCTGCATCTTTCATGAAGTCTAATAAATATTTTGTTGTATTAACTGAGGTTGAGTCAGTCTTGTTACCCAGCCAGATTCATTTTTTCACCCCCCACTCCCTGTATCCCGTTGGGGACTAAGTATCATGGTTTATTCATGTTCAGATATATAGGCTACACTGCGCTTGTCACTGTTGCTTTTTTGCTTTCTTGGTAATAACATTTGGCCACAGAAGCGGATTTGTGGTGAGGTTAATAGCTGACATCCGGGTGGTTCAGACCAGATCCGAGGTAATTTGGGGAATAAAGTAAATAAAATAAGTTAGAGATAAATAAGACGATTCTCTCTCTCTCTCTCTCGCTCGATCTCTCGGTTTCTCTCTCTCTCTCTCTCTCTCTCTCACACACACACACACATACACACACACACACACACACGGTGTCTCGGTTATATGCGCGTGCACACTGTGTGGGTTGTGGTCTTGAGGACTTAAAACTAATTAACTCGGAGCTCACGAGTGAATAGCAGCGAGTCAGTCCACTTAAAGCAGCTCTCTCCTCTGGGCTCTGCTCCGTCCATCGCTGCCGCCAGACACAAATGCAGGAGATGGGAAAGCTCACGACTCACAACCGACCAGAATAGGCTTCTTACTCTATAAAAGACGTTTTCAGGTCCCAGAGAAGATTTCCAGCCCCGATCCAGCGGATTGGAGGGTGCATGCAACAAAAACAAAAAATTGGCCACAGGGGAACTCTTAATAAATGAGCTGAAGTGTCAAAAGGATTTTTTCTTTTCAGGCTCCGGGATTCCTCTTCTTGGCATGCTGGGATGATATGCTTCAATGCACTAATAATCGACCAGGCTGATAAAACACTTTGTTAGACCTTTTCTCAGCTTCTTTGCCTTAAGCCAATGAGAAAACTGCAAAACAACACTGCCAGCATGCAGCAGCGCCGTGGTGATGGACAATAATTTATTAAGGGTATGCATGCCTTTGAGTCATCTTGGTTATGCATGCTCTTCCTCTTGCTGAAATGCTTAACTCCTGCTCCCAATTCGTGCTCGTCTGACTTTGAGGAGCAGCGGATGCTCGATATGTTTTTCCATCAGTCCGTGTGAGGGATGGCGACCACGCCGCAGCAAGTCCAAGGGTGGTTTTCTGCACGCTTGCCACTGCTTGGATGGATAATGACGGTGTATGCCACAGGTGTACACAGGCTCCGATTTTAATGACCGCTTTTAATTCAAAACACCACGTCAACTATGGTTGCGCACACCTCTCTCGCCAGCGCAGTGAATAACACTTGTACTATGTAGTTAAAGACAGTTCGCTGTCAGCGGAACCGCGAGTGTTTTGAATCTGTTTTCCGACTTTTGCATTCCGACTCGGTCACAATGGATCTCAAAGTAGAAACCGAGGAGATGGACACGAATCAACCTCCGCCCATACAAGTTTTTGCGCACAATTCAACCCTGCACGGAATCTCGCACATCTTCACCTACGAGCGGGTTTGCATCAAGCGCTGCCTGTGGGTCGTGTTCTTCCTCGGCTCCCTGACCTTCTTGCTCTACGTGTGCGTGGATCGCATCCACTTCTACTTGGAGTATCCCCACGTCACCAAACTGGACGAGGTCACGAGCCCGGCGATGGTGTTCCCCGCTGTCACATTTTGCAACCTGAACGCGTTCCGCTTCAGTCGGGTGACGCGCAACGACTTGTACCACGCAGGGGAGCTGCTGGCCTTGCTCAACCAGAGGTATGGGTAAGCAACCTTCACCAAAACTCCAAGCTACAGAGTTCAATCTCCCTCGCAAACAATTACCTTGGAGTTTGAATTTTCTCTGGTGTGCCTCAGGTCATTTACATTATACTTTCATATCAGGGAAACTCTCTGCAAGGTATCCCACCATTTCCCCTTCTTATATGAGCCACTGGTTCTGTCAGAATCTGGAAAGTTCATTCACATTCTGCAAGTGCGCCTAACACTTTCACAAGAGCCTTTATTGACTCTAATAGTTTCTTTCTTGTTGTTGAGTCATTCAGTGCTTGGAGAGCAGGCCTTGGTTTGTCAGGCTTGAATGAACGGAGGCATTAAACTCCAGCAGTGTTGTCGGTGCCACTGAAGGCTCTGGATTCTGAGGCTGGCACAGCGTGTATGCACAGGAGGAAATTTCTTGAGAGTCTGCTGTCTTCTGATGGCACAAGTGAAATGGCAGCTGCTCTGGGTAATATGATTTATAGATTCAAATCCTCATGGAAGTTGAACAAAGCTAAAAAAAAAAAAAAAAAAAAAAAAAATCTACTGCCACACATTGAGTATCTTTGCCTCAGAACTGTCAGAGAATTTGGTGGCTGGAGAGTTTTCGTGTTGAAAATGAAGAGCTTTGAATAACATTTTTCAATGATTAAGATCATACGCTGGGCTTTCCAAGAAGCACAGGGGAGGTGGAGTGAGAAGATCTCACACAGAGACAGACCGTGACTAATCCCTGCCTTGGAAATAGTGCGATAAATGTGTTGCTATATCCCCAAAGGTGTTGTAATATTCCTTCAAATGTCAGCTAAGGCGTGATAATGAAACAATCAGCGTGGGATGTGAGTGTCCACATTTTGTGGTGGACATTTAGAGTGTTTCCTCAGTGTCTCAGATGTGGCAGACACAGGAGGAGGGAGGGCAGAGCGCTTGAAGAAATGGGAGGTCAGAGAAAGCGTGTAGCTAAAACAGGGGTTCTGAACTGGTGACAGGCTGTCAGTTAAAGAGATAGAGGACAGGACTCAGCAGACAGCGCTAAATGCCTCTGGTGGCTTTCCTTTTATGTGGGGTATACAGACAGTCACTATCCTAAATCTTTAATCATAATCCCAGGCTGAACACTAAAATTAGCATTTTCTCTGTGATGCTGGTGTGACTGATGATCGGTGCTTGCCATCTGGATGCTGTTTCTTCAGTGGGAATGGTAAATTCACATGCCATACTAACTTTTATGTATGCATTCTTTAATCCCACTGTTCAGGTGATGGAGCATAAGGAGGAATGCCAAAACTCGGGCACCAAGTTTTCTTATTAATGTTATCATCTCGGCTTGTACACACTGTGGATTGTTTCTGTGAAGCAGGTTTAGTGCTCATTATCCTGCCTCCCTAGGCAAGGTAGACAGGCACTGCAGCTACACACTTAGCTGTTATACCCTCAGCCATAAATGAAAGTGCCTGTGGCATGAAATCCAATTGAGAACTTTCTCCTCCCACTTCCTGTGTTCAGAGTCATTGGTCTGGGAAATGTCTTGTGGCATGATATTAAAGCTTCACACACACACACACACACTGAAGTGTCAGCCATTGCTGATCCTGTTGGCTTGTGTGCTTGTGGGATTTTATCTCATAAGTGCCTTCTTGGCAGGTTTGTCCACTACACAAACAGTGGGGAGTAACAGCGTTGCCTCAATTAAGCTCTCTTTTAATCAAACAGAGGCACAGTGTCTGCACGGGGGAGCATGCATCTCACCTCTGCCACTGTGAGGCCTCCTTTCATCCTAATGACACAGACAATCTATCAACCAAATATTTAACCTGAATGAGGCAATTCATGATCAGTTGTTTGGGCGCTTTTGTTTGATATGTCTGGCTTTGAACACACATTTTTAATTACTCTGAATGTTAAATGCCCCTTCACCCTCACAAAAAAGGAAATTGTGTGTGATTTTATATCTGTGCATGGATCTTATGGTAGTGCATTCTTGTGTTCTAGTCAATAAGAACCAAAATAGATTTGTGGTATGGTTTGTTTGGAAATTCATACATAATCAGCTTTTATTTACATTGTAATTTCTGGTAGGTAAGCCAAGGAATTCCTGAAAGGATAGAAAGCACTCGGAGGTATAGCCTACAGTATGTGATGCAAAAAATCAATTTAAGTTCATATTCAGATGAAGATCTCTGAAAGTGGCCACATTCATATGAGAATTTCAAACGGCTTTTATTTGAGCTAGTTTTCTCTGAAAAATCCTCGCAAGCTGCTTTTTGGTGAGTCCATTAAAATGGTGACATTTTTAATAATAGCTCCGTGGGAGATCACAGAGAGGGTAGAGAGTGTGTGCATTTACAGCTATTCTGCTCTCTCCTAATGCTGGGCAGCATGGTCAGATTTAGTGAGCTCCACTAAATGAAAGGAAATATCCCAGCACCACTGATAATACTGTGTACTATGTGGGATGGCAGGCTCCCCACTCAGTGAGTCACGGGTCTTTTTATTCTCAGTGTATTTGAAATAAGGACACACATGCACATGCACATACTCATCCACATGTGCACCCTCACAGAAGTAACATATCTGACATAGAGATGGCATGAATGCAAAATAAAGGGCACCCAGCTGCTTATGAATAATCAAAATCAGAGAGTACCATCAGTTTACAGCGTGTGAAAAAGAACAACAATTTGAAAGTGCACACGGCATCATGCACACATCTTATTTAACGTGTGATTCTGATCAAAGTAAAGATTGCTTTGGTTCATGGAAATTTGGTTTTCTTGTGCGGAAGGAAGCAACAGGAAGACAGGAATCAATTCATTCAGTAAAAGGCTCAGGTAACAAGCTTGCACTAAAATAGCCTCATCAGTTCCCTTTCTTCTTGTGACGCCTTTGTCTTGCCTTTAATACTTCATTTCTGTGCTTATTATTAAAGGGAAATGTCAACCATTTTAAGAATTCAGACAAGAATTGCTTGAGTTTTTCATATGGCCTAGGAGAATCCAATCAACATTTATGAATATAAACAATTTTTCCTCCAACTCTGAAAGCAGAAAACCGAGGCTCTAGTTATCTCACTGTACAGCCTGAAGGTACAACACTGACAATGAATGGAAGACCGACTTTATGGACTCGTTGCTGTCCAGGTTTTATATACATTCAGGGTTTACTTTATGTTTGGTTCTAAGCCAGAAAATAGAGCAAAAATTATGCTTTTCTTGCCATTTTTTGTTCTGTTTTCCATCTCTTTTGACTCATTCTGAATCATATTATTTTTAGCAATGGGTGAGCAGTGAAAGTTCACAAGGAGAGGCTGGTAAACTTTCCTGTGACAGATGAAGAGCATTTCAAGGTTGAAAATTCACTTTTTATGAAGTCTACTTTATGTTCCGGCAAAGATTATTCAGTGTGAAGAGGTGCGGTATAAGAAATTCTATCAGTCCATACCAAATGGAATAAAGTTTGCCACTTGAAATGAATGGAGTATCATCTTACAAGTCTCTCTCAGTTTCTTTCTCTGTGTTGTCTGTGTGTGTGTGTGTGTGTGTGTGTGTGTGTGTGTGTTCAGGTATGAGATCCGGGACGTGCACCTTGTGGAGGAGAGCGTCCTGGAGACCCTGAAGGTCAAAGCGGACTTCCACAATTTCAAGCCACGTCCCTTCAACATGCGGGAATTCTACGACCGCACCGGTCACGACATCAACGACATGCTGCTGTCCTGTCACTTCCACGGGTCAGAGTGCAGAGCGGAGGACTTCAAAGTTGTAAGTCGCAAGAAGATCAGATCAGGCAGTGACTGAAACACTTGATTTTGATTTTTAATGCATACACTAGCTAATTGCTGTGTGCACAACATCAAAATATGTGCATACTACACGCATCATAGAAGTGGTTGTTTCTGTGAATGCTTAGCAACCGCTTTTGGTGAAATTTAAATCTACTGTGTGGTAATCGACTATATGGGACTCTATTTATAGTGGGTTAACATATGATGCGAGGTGACATCGCATCATACTGCAGTTGCAGCCAGAAACCCTGGGTCAGCCAGCATCTGTCAGGGTTGGGGCGATGTAGGATCTATACATACACACAGTGCAGTGTGACATATCCTGAGAGTAATCAAAGGCCCGACCTCCCCCAAGTGCGGAGCTGCAGCTGGCTGCTGTGGGAGCGCGAGCCGTTGAGTGAGCCATGCGGAGAAACAAACATGTGCTCCTCTGACCTGAGGGTGTTTGCTGTGTCTCCCTGTGGCTACTGCTGGTTTGAATCCTCGCTCACTCTGGTGATAAGTAATGGTTACAGTAAATGTAGATGTGTGTGTGCGCCTGTGTGTGCTAACTATGCTATGCAAAATGCTTTCATACATAATTATGTTGTGAATGTAGCTGTTTATGTGGGGCGACACATCTCTCTCTCTCTCTCTCTCTCTCTCTCTCTCTCTCTCTCTCTCAATGCGCACACACACACACACTGTATACACACACACACACACACACACACACACACACACTGTATATATACACATAAGTGCACATATATGCAGACATATATATAAGATCATCGCACAGAGAGTATCTTCCGTCAGATTTTCATTTTGTTAAGACAGAAGTGGAATTTCAATTGTTTTTTTTTTCCTGTTAGTTCCTGTTAGTACTATGCAAAATGGCCCAGGGTATATTCAAGTGAGGACTGGTATGACTCAGCTGATAAAACTGTGGAATAAGCATGTAAACATGTAGACTCGGCCATCAAATGATGTGTTTTGATGGGCGAGTGTGTTTTTTGGTCAGCTGAGTGTAAAGGGTCTTCACTTCAATCAATGGCAGTTCGGTATCGTGCACCTTTAAGTCAGTTTTGTCACTCCAGAAGTGTGTGCTGTATGATGATGAAGCAGGGATGTATTATTTATTTTGAAAACATTCCATGCATACAGGGACGGCGGCGTCCTCGGCTGACATACCGTCTTCCAGAGGCTGCAGCATGTTTTCAAGCCAGAGTGAAGATACTGTTTGTCAGCAAGGGGGCTAAATGTTGCTCTGAGGTTAAGCTAAAGTAGGGTTAAGCCTAAGGGGTCCCTTGACCTCTGACCTCAAGATATCTAAATGAAAATGGGCTCTCTGGGCACCTATGGGTCTCCTCTTTGCAGACATGCCCACCTTATTCTAAACCATGCAAAAACCATGCAGTTATTTGCATACAGTACTAATGTGTTGTTGTTTTTTTGCTTATTGTAAAATGGTGTATTTCCTCTTGTTGGGGCCTAAACACTCTTGGAGTTGCATAAATTGAGTTTGACGATGATGAGCCCAATTTTATTCATGTGTGATGATTTTAGCCCCCATAGTAGCCATTTTATTGTAGCGAGATGTTTTTTGAAACTTGATATCATTGTATAAAACGACCTATTGTGATCTCTATGATAATCACAGCTGAAACTTTACAAACTAGAGACCCAGGCCATTCAGAGAATGTATGGTTTTACAGTAAAGGGGTGTGTCTGAGCATTTTCCAGACTGAAGTGATCACCATCCATTCGCTGAAAATGCAATTCTTACAGAAATCTCCAAATGTCAAAAGATTTTGATATCAAAACAAAACAGCATTTTTTTCTGTGATGTTTCTCAAAGAAAAAATTTCTCTCCAAAACACCACATTAGGACAATGTGGTGTTTTGGAGAGAACATTTTTCTTCAGAATCCCAGCTTTCAGGTGATTAACACCACTTCTACACTGCATCTACTGCTGACCCTTTTCTGGTGAAGAGTAGAAGAGTAGGAATAGAGACGTTACAAAGATGTGGAAACAAGTCCGTCTTGAAAGAGATTCATAATCAAATATTGTTTTGAGCTTTTTTTGATCCTCACAGGTCTCAGGAAATGTTTGAGTCTTCCTTTTCATCTTTTTATTGTTATCATTTTCTACTTCAAAGCAGGGGAATGGCATTGTATGCTATACAGCACTGTCCTTTGAGATTAAATACCAGTAGAGAAGGGATGTGAAATAATATTATGGAGCTGTTCAAAGGAATATGTTAAATGTAAACAGTGAAACCTTGACAGATAATGCATCTTTGCTGTCTGGTGAAAACCTTGTAAGTCCAATTTTGGTGGTTTTCATGGTTTCACTTTAGTTGAAGTGCTACAGGCTCGTCTGTGGGCTGAGAAAATTCTTGGGTTTGTGACAACTTTTGAAAACCAATTAAACACACTAAAAAACATACACATTAAGTTAAGCAGAAGGTTTGTTTTTCTTAATGCTCTTGTTTCATGTTGTTCTTGAAAAAAAAAGAGAGAGACACATGGTTTCCGCCTGATATGCACCAAACTCATGCACAGAGTAGTTTCCTCCCGTGGCGTCTGCAGCAGCAGCCGCGCTGGCTTCTCCTTGGCTAACAGATCTCTCCGCCATAAAGCCCTGCTGTTTTTGTCAGCTCACCCAGCAGTTGCCAGTCGTCGCTGGCATCCCTTCTGGTTTTTAATCTGGAGTTTAACATTGATCATTTTAAACTGCTCACAACCACACTGAGCAGATTGGATCAGATTTAATGAAGCTCTTCTGAGGCGCTGGCTGCACCTCATCAGTTGACGGCGGTGGCGTGGGAAAAGCTGCCTGGTCAGCTGCTCCTTCCATGGGGCTATCATCACCGCTGTGACTGCTGAGAATTATTCATTACGTGGCAACTTCTTACAGGGAAGGAATATCAACAACCTGCATAGTAGCATATGGTTTCTGAGCCTTATTTAACAATGAACAAGCTTATTTACAGCAAGGCTCTAAGGTTCACGTTATCACTTAATGCTGCAGGGTCACATTAAGTTTAGGCAACTAAACCATAACGCAAGAAGTCTTGTACCAGTGGTTTTCAGAGAGTGGTGAGATTTTAGCATCTTGGTCTATGGCACTTGGGTAGTATTTATTTATTTTTTCTGTCTGTCTATTTGCTTGTTTAGTAGGGCTTGTGCAATTCAAATAATTGCATTTCATCAGCTGAAACATAGCTAGTTTGTAGCTATTGCTATTTTCCAACTCCTGTCCACTGTAACAAAAAAGAGCCGTCTGAAGTGTGATAGGGTTGTATTACAAAAAGATACAGAGATGGAAAAATACATTAAATCATGCATCATCTCAATGGTGCGTTGTAATTCACATTACAGAGACCAGCAAAACATAAGAATAGCCCTGCATAGATTTCAGACTATTGCAGTAAAAAGTTTAATGTCCTGGATTAGTTTTATTTCATTTGATGGTTTGGAAGCTTTTGCAGAGCGTGCCGGCTGCTCCAAAGCGGTCGTGAGGCGCGGCTCCCAAGAACTACACCCTCTTTCCTGCTGATACATCTGCTTAGTTTCTCTGGTGTTTACTTATTTAGACATTTTAGGGAGACATTTTGAGGAGAGCCATTCTCATACACCTCACGGCGATTTTTCCCCGAGCATTTAGACCGTTTGGTTTGTGCTACCTACATAATTAATTCACGCATTGGAGTATAAACATATTAAGTTTGCATAACATGTTGTCTGCGACTGGTGATGTTTGCTGTTGGTTGTGGGTGTCTGTGTAGGTGTGTAGTCCTAACGCCAACTCACACGTCTTATTGACCTTTCCATGTTTTCTCCTAATTTGAGGGGGGCGGATAATTGATGCTGCTGATTCACTAGTTGGAGCTCATGAAACCAAGACAGTTTTTCAACTCCTCCGTCCTCGCGGCTCTCCACTGTGATAGAGCAATTTCTCCTCTCTTTGAAGAGCAGTGTGGTTCTCAGGAAATTACACCCGGCCAGAACATAGTGGCAGCAGTGAGGTGTTTCCCCTGGAGAGGTTTAAGGCCTTTATTTCTCCCCTCTCCACTTCCTTTGTTATCTACATCAGCGCACAGCTCCAGAACACTGGAAAATACATTTCCTTTGAAGACGGTCTTTGATGCATTGCATTGTTAATCTTTTCGTTGTTTCATTGTAACGTGCTTGATGAATGGAGACAGAGGGTATCCCAACTGACTGCTCTTTCTAAGATCAAAAGAAAAAATAATCCATTTAAAGGCTTTTTGCAATAAGAATACTTACTCAGTGCTCAATTAAACTGATGTGATCATTTGTTTTTTTTTTTTTTGTTGTTGTTTTTTTTTTTTTTGATCAGTCATGAGAAAATAAAAAACAAAACAAAAAACAAGTGACTGTGTATATTTAGACAGAGATCTATGTCCTACTTGGTGGCACTTTCAAAAAGTTCACTATGTGACACATAATTATGATTTTTCCTAGTTATTTTCCACATCTCACCAGCTACTATCTCCTCTTCCAATACTGAGGAAGCTATCAGTGGTGTGCCAGTGTGATGAACAGTATTAAGGAATTATTAATTTAGTTATGTGCCATTCACTGGGCTGAAGAGAATATATTGTCTAATGTGCCAGCAAAAATGTACAGCAGTCTTTCTTGCATGAGAAAAGCATGAAAAATAAAATCCAGCTAAAAATATACTAACTTTTACAGTCACCAAATTGTCTCTCTTGTGATTTTAAATGCAGCTTTTCCAACTCAACTGATAAAGTTTTCTTTTCTTTTTCGAAAGCGTGTCCCTTTACCAAATTGTTCTTTTAAAAGATTATTCACCACTAGAGCCACAAGAGGTTTCTTTTTAGGTTGTGCTTCCCCATCATTTGCTGTACAGTGGCCATTTGGTAATAAGGCCAGGCAGTAACGAGGAAAACCAAACGGGCACATACGCACAACTCATCGTGTTCATTCACTCACTGAAGTGTTTTCAGAAAAGAATAAATGGTTTAGGCAGTTTTTGTGGAGTTATTGAATGAACCCAGTACTCCCTCTTTTCGCTTCTCAATAACAGTTGAAGAGAATCATCACTGCTAATTGGACTCTGAGGCATTAGCGTAGTAGACAGGAGCTGAGCCTGTTTAAAAACCCACACACCAATGATCGTCAGCAAAGGAGAATGGAGAGAGATGCAAAGCGAGAAAGGAGTCCCACTCTGAGGAGCGCTTGGTCTGACGCTTGGCCTTTTTTTGTTTGTCAGACTTTGGCTTTGACAGGTCTACCCGGGGAGTAGATATGCGTGTGTGTGAGTGTTTGCAAACTCCCAGCACACTGCCATCGTGACAGTCATGTTACAGTTTCAGCACCGGGATCACTGCCGTCATGTCTCAAAAAGGCAACATGCATTTGTAGAATTCATGGTTTTCTGATACACAAAGTGTAAGACATGCTGTTCTGGAGGAACAACGAGACGGCATGCTGGTATGAGAGTCACTGCCCTTTTTGAAACTTAGCAGTGTGATGTGCAAATGGGCAACTGCACATGTATAAAGATGTTTTAAAAGTAGGGTGTAATATAAGCCTCAAAATCTCCAGATACAGTCTTATTTTTGGGACGCTGCTATCTCTGGTGGAGTGCTGTGGCTGTAGTGCAAACACACCCAGCACACAGGTTGAAGTACTTTATTTAGTGGAGGTCCTTAGTGGAGGTCTTTAACTCCAACCTGAACTCCCTAAAAGCAACCCTGGGGGTGACAATGAGCTCAGATGTCCCGGACGACACCAGCCGTGCTGGTTGCTGGGAAGCAACCAGACACTGGGGGGGGAACAGCCCATCTTTCCTTTGGCAAGAATAGACAGAGGCTTGCATTCCCTCAGGGTCCCACGGCCTGAAGCGACAGATGGGCAGCAGAGCCGCCCCCTCCCGCAGACGGTGCTTTGTGGGTCAGCCCAGCCCTGCCCCACATCCTGGCTCTCAAAGTGGCTACATCATCCCATGTTGAACTCGCAGAGTTGTGTCACCTTTCAGTCACAACTCACAACGGATGTTTGTCCTCAGCCCCTCCCCCATCTCTCCCACCCTTCTTTAGTAATTTTCCGCATCCCTCATTCATCTCAACCCCTGCACAGTGCATTCCTCACATCACCCCCATGGGCATGACAATCCTCATTATGTTTTCATGCCATGCTCTCTCCTTCTCTTACTCTCACTCTCACTCACTCTCTCTCTCTCGCTCTCTCTCTCTCTCTCTCTCCCTCTCCCTCTCTCTCTCCCTCACCAACTCCTATGCCCTTTCCTTTGTTCTTCTTGTTCCCATGGCATCCTTTTTATTTCCTATTTCATGAGCACATTTTTTTTTTTTTAACAAAAAAAAGGAGGAAAATCTATCTTGGTGGAGAGCTGTTACACAGAAATATTACGAGCACATGAAATCACTTAAATGGGCTCTGAAATGTGTTCCCGCCACAGCACTGTGATGAACATCTAATGCTTACAGGATTAAATTAATATTTGTCCCACAGTGCTGAACGCGGTGTATTTAATGCTGACCACCTCCAAAGATTGATTGATGGGCAGGGTAACCACATTACTCGGATCAGCAGGTGAATACACAGAGCTCATAATAGAGAGAGTAATCCTGTACGTGAAAGCCATCTGTCAGCAGTGGGACTGCCAAACGCAGCAGGAGGGTTCAAGTGCAACTTTATTGAGCATATGCTTTAAAACAGGAACTTTAATAAACATTCGCCTCCCTCTCACCCCACAACGGTCGGTAACAGCAGATTCAACTCTCACCTATCAACATGCATGCAAAGTGAAGTCTGCCGGCCTCCATCGCCTCACTTAACTATTTGTATAGCACCCCAAACCCTTTTTCTCTCACTTTATCTCTCTCTCTTGCTCACTCACTCTCTATTTGTCTCTAGTGCAGAGAAACACAGCAGCATAGCTCACCTCTGCCATTACATGTTATTAGTGAAACCAACCCTCTGAGACCATGGAAACTGGCCCACAGAGTGTGTGTGTGTGTGTGTGTGTGTTTTGTTTTTTTTTTCTTACAGCAGCAGAAGTGGTAAAGGAAAGCTGACCCCACTATTAAGAGCAGGTAGAGGAGGTAAGATGGTGGGAAGTGTGTGGTTTTCATGTGTGTATTTGTGTGTGTGTATGTACAGAGGTACCCAACACTTTTGCCACCAGGGAGCCGGAGGCTAGAGGCAGCCTTGATTGGGTGGAGGAACAGCTCCGATTCACCATCTGCGATCACCGCTGAGCATCAAAAACAACAGCAGCGACTTAACATCTTAATTGCCTAATCACTCTTTTCAATGTCCTTTCATCATAACGCCCACGCCAGTAACCCCTAAAACAAAACTGTTCGCTACAAAGCCAGACTGTGCCTGCGGATGGGATATCTCGTCCCCTGTTGTTTCAGGACGGACGGCCACAGAGCGTCTCCATGACTCCAGCTGGTTTCTAGACGGATCAGTAGTGCCGCTCAAGCACGCTCTATTTGCCTAGACCTGAGAGGGGAAAACGCTTTTTATGAAGACATTTCGGACCGGGGAAGAAGAGAGGGAAAAAAGCACAGCGGGGCTGAAAATAGCCTGGGTTGGCTGCACTGCTCTGCACATGGTTTATTTATCCTGAGGATTAGTGCAGGTGACTTGAGGGCCGGGTTGTGTGTGGGCTGGAGGCAAGCTGGCAAAGGGCTCGCTCTGACTCAGACTGCTGGATGGAGTTTAGGAGGAGGAGACTGAGGAGGAATGATGCCGCAGTTCAGAGCTGCTGTGCTCCTCTGTGCTCGCCTGACCCCGAATGTAGCTGCTGTAATTGTATGTTTACAGAGGTCGTTTGGGCGATGCAAAGGTCTCCGGGAAATGTGACAGAGATGCTGGGTCTTGCTGTGTGTTTTGTGTCAGCCGGGTCAGATGAAATAGGCTCTGAGAAAGCCAGTCTGGGAAGAAATAGTCGAAGAAAAACACACCACAAACATCACTGCCGCCACCTGCATTCACATACATGCTAGAGCTCGGTTTACTTTGGGTTTGTTTATATGTCTAGACACACAAACAAACAGCCGACCACAATCCTGTGTTGTTGTCAGGGAAGATGGACTGTAAACAGAGCTGAATGATGGCAGACAATGTCTAAACCTGTAAAAAGTGAAATAATCCGACCACAGCACAAATAGGGCTGGAATACTGATAAGAAAAAGAGAGAAAAGGAATGAGAGAGATAATGAGGCAGGTGCTGTGTTTTTAACTCCTTTGTCTTGTGAAAGGAGCTGCTTTTAGGTCTTTTTATGTAAACTCGAGGAGTGTGGACAGATGGGGCTCGGTGTCGGCTGAGGTCAGAGAAATGGACGCAGGGCAGGATGAAGTGAGAAAAGACAGATGGGTGCAGTAGTAGTGACAGGTGAGGATGTAGACTTGTAGCCACCGGAGGTGTCAGACACGCCGACACCCAGCACAGAAATGAACCCAGGCTGAACTAGTCAAGGACAAATGGATGAAAGCAAAGGGGAGGAGAAGAAACGAAAATGAGCTGCAGGCGCATTATTTAGAACAAAAATGAAGGTTATAATGGGGCGGTTTGCAGTGGGAAAGAGAAAGCCAGCGGAGATGGAGACAAGTAGGGAAGGGGAAAGCTCTCTCTGCCTGTTGTAAGATAGTATTCAGGGGGAAGTTTAATGGGCCATTTATTTTAATTTGATATGCAAGAAGATGCTGCCCAAATTTATTCTGCTCATAATAACATTTTGTCATAGAGAGAAAACTGTTTGGAACGCAGGAGATAGTCGTTTTCGAAACAGTAAGATCAGACAGAGGCACACATGTGCACACATGTATAGTAAACACACACACACACACACACACACGCACTCATACACAGATAAAGTGCCGTTGCAGGAGGCAGTGGCATTCACAGCAACAACAGCAGTCCCCTGGGAGAACAGCCTGGAAGACTGATTAGTATTTCCAGGATGTGCCTTTGCACTTCTATATCAACCTCAGTGTGGCATTTCCACCATTACTGAGCTAATCAGTTAACCAGCGATGGCTCCGCACCGGCCTGCCGCCCGACTTTAAGTAGCATTTCTCTCTGTTGTTCTTCCCTTTTAATGTATCTGTTGAGAATAACAGCATGTCTGCAGAAATAAGAGGCAGCAGCCAGACTTTCGTGGCTGAATGGTTGTTATGTGTGTGTGTGTGTGTGTGTGTACTATATTTGCTGATTCGCTAGGACTCAGGCTACTTTCTTGGAAGATTATTATTATTATGACATTTCTGTTTACCACATAGAATACAATGGAGACGGACAGGAGAGTCAGAAAGAGTCAGGGAAAAGACTTATAAGGAGGCAGGAAGAGAGGAGGAGAGGAAAAGGAGAAACGACCTGCCTGAGTGCTTTTGGAGACTGCAAGCCATGCCCAGAATTGACTTTTGTGACTCACCTGACAAGAGATGGAAAAACTATTGTTCAGGCCAAAATAATTATATACATTTTTCACTGAAATGTTTCCCCATACACATTTGCAGTGCAGTTTGATGTATAAAATCAGGTACTGTGTGTTAATTTAAAACGCGCTCACTCACTTCTGTAGATCTAGTTGAGCAGGGAGTATAACAGATTGCAAATTAAAGGATGGCAAATTCCATTCATATTAGGGCTGAGCAATTATTCAAAATGTTATCAAAATCATGTGGGCATTGTATTTTGATAAAGGCAAAATGTGTGATAAAACACCATTATACGCCCTGCCCAGCCAATCATATTCTTCAGATGTAAAATCAGGTTTGTTTGGCACAGACCCCTGCAAAAATCACATCACCATCATTTCGATATTTTTCTTTCAGTGAAAATGAAAATTATGATGCAAAAACTTGCATTCCCACTAAAACTGTGGGATAATATTTCATATGTGGTTCGGAGGGATATGCAAATACAATGGATTCCTGATTATACTTTCTGTAATTTGGTGATCGAGGCACTTAAAGCCCCATAAAAGGTCATTACTCTACCAGGTGGTTACTCATACTAACACAAGTGTGTGTGTGCGTGCGTGTGCGCGTATGTGTTTCATGTTAAACTGTGTTACAAACAATTTAGTCTAGTTGACCTTTTTCTGTGAACCCACATTTGTATGAGCTAGTACCCTTTACTTTTTTATGACTTTGTACTGCACTATACATTCCAGTGGCAGATGTGAAGAGCCAAAATAGCTCAGGAGTGGTATGACAATGAGATTTTAATTACCGTCTGATTCAGTCCTGATGAGTAGACCCTTGAGCCCATCAGAGATGTAAATTGATCACCACTGTTAGCGAGGTGAGACAAACAAAGCGAGTGTTAGAAGGATCTAATCCTCTAATCTGCTCATTCTTCCTCTAACACATTTACATCCCACACACTCACAGCAAAATATGATGCAACGCTTCTCTTTACATAATGAAATGAAATTAAACTCATCACTCAGACTGCTATGCATTGACATTAGGTAAAGCAGGCATTACCACTCAGTGACTGATGTCCAGACAACCACCCAAAATAGAGGACATCAGTCACCGCAGCATGCGGCCAACGTTGGGAATGACAGGTATATCTGAAACAGCAAATTGGCTTTTCTTTTGTTGTTTACTCTCTGCTGGTCATTGTTTTTCTGCTGCTCTGATAAATAGAGCGGAGCTGAAGTTGAAGTCGAGGCTTTGTCAGGCTTGTTTTCTGGCCTGGCTCTCTCTCAGTGTCCTCTGCTTGACAGGGACACACCTGTTTAAGGTAGCAGCAGTAACTTATTATGCACCTCCAGTCGGCAATCTCTGCTGCCTACAGCTGCTGCTGCCTGCCCTGCAGCCCGCTGGTCCACTTTCAGCTCCTCTCCAACCTCTCCATCTCAATAACATTTTTTTGTGCTCAGCTGGGGACCAGGCAATATGTTTCCAGGAGGCACAGTAGACAGCAAGGTGGACCAGACAGCGCGTCACCCTGAGACGCCCCCAGGTCTTAATTACAGCACTATCCCATAACAGGACTCGGAGGCTGTGTCTTGTAACCTCTTAAGCAGCCTTTGACTTGACAGCACAGCAGGACTGTGTCGGCTAAATGACAGCTGCAGGAAAGCACACAAACCTCCCCAGCTGACCTGTCATCAGCAGATCTAATCTGACACTCACACCTTGCTAGTGTTAAAGATCTGAGAATTTATCCCCAAATAACTGTTAATTCACAACAGTGCGAGCGCTCTTCAGTGTATGGCATGCTGAGAGTTGTGTGTAAAATAAAAGTTAATTAAAATAATGCAATTTAAAAAGACAATAACCTACTTATGTTAGAGAGCAATCACATTATTTTTGGCTTGGCGGCCCCACTCATTATAACTCTATTGCTGCTGGGCAACAAGGAGGGCGATTGTGTGTGTGCATGTGTGTTTGAATTTACAGAGTTATCAGCAGCATACGTTATCACCTCTGACACCTTATTAAGGACAGTGTTGTTTTAATTATGCACTAATATCAGCAAGCGGAGATAATTCTGAGTGGCGCTCATTGTGCACTCTGTTGGTGTTTGAGGACTGACAAATGAGTTCATTTTGCTGGCTCTCTTATTATACAGCTTTCTTTGGCTGTACAATAAAGATGGTGACTGAGAGACAAAGAGAAAGACAAGAAGAGAGCGAGAGGCAGCCGAGTCAAGGCCAAGTGGTGTTTTAGATGTTCAGACAGCGGGATTACTGCTGCACTTGAATATGCAGGGAATGTAAATGTCTCAAAAAGCTTTAAGCCTGCAAGAATGGCAGCACCGTGAGGGTTAATATTGATTGTGAAGAGAATAATAGTGCACGATCACATTTGGTAGTGTAGCGTAGGATGGGAAAAAAGTCTCTTCTTCATTCACTTATCCATGTATATGCGTTTTGTTGAAAACTACTGGACAGCACTCTGCGGTTTGCTTTTGTTTTCTTTACCAAAAGCCTTTACAGAAAGTGAAAAAAAAAAGCCTTTTATGTGTTCCGCACATTTGACCCGGAATAGGCAGCAGAATGACTTGCAGTTAGAAGAGCTGATCCCACTCAGTGCTTTTAAATGCAGGATGAAAGAGTTGGAGGCAGATTGGGTAGGATGTCGGTGCTCGCTGTGACACGGTTTGCTGCTGTGTTCTTGGAAACTCCTGTTTGAAATGCTTGTCCCCGTGCCTTTGTCATTTATTAATGTCTTATTGGCTGTCTTTAACCACTTGTTTTAATCTCTGCTGCCTGCATTGCTCGAGTCACCTTTGCAAAAAGAGGGTTTTTTTTTTTTTATCTCAGTGGGGGTTTTATAAAGAATTAATAACATGAAACAAATAAAAAAAAAATGTCCATCCTCTTCCTTCAAGAGAACTCATTTGAAATCCAGTTCTCCAGCACTGGCCATTTAATTGACTGTGTGATCCAGCTGCTGCTGTGCCGTCATTAGTGGCCTCACTGCTTGATGCTGGTGTTTTCAGACGAGGGTGACTTCAAACATCCCCTTCATTTAACCCAGTTCAGTTTTCTTCGGGTGTCACATGTGATTTCAAAATGCTACTGTCCTGCACTGGAAAGGACAGCGTCCAGTATGTTTCCTGTTTGATGTTTCTCTCTGATTTGTGCACAAGCACGTCTCTCAATAAGCAAGCATATGAGTGCAGAATGTAATTCAAGCAAATCACATCACTGTTTTGAATGATATTACTCATCACCTGTGCTGCATAGATCTGCATAGACCTGAGCTGTTGTTGCAGGAAAAAACAATTGTTTTGTTTTGTTTTCTCTCCCTGTAGGCTACAAGAGAAATTATAATTAAAGAGGGTAAACAAACAGATGCACATTCATACTGTAGGTCTGTGGAACAAGACACCTGTGGTCAGAGCTGCGTTAGAACTGCAGCGAGGCTTGGTCTAAATGAGCTGCTGGCCAGGTCAGTCTCCTTCTCGTCCTTTGTGGGTCACCATGGCAACCACAGCTTGTTAAGAGGTTGCACAGCCCTGCCCCTCAACTTTCACACTATACTGTGATCCACTTGATGAAAGCACAGTGGGATTTTCGTCACAAACTAGTTCCTAGTTAAAAAAAAAAAAAAAAAAAAAAGGAGCTGAAAGCTTTATTTATGTGTTTAAGACCTATAACTGGAAAGAAAATAATTGAAATCAATCACAGCCATTCTAGAAAGCAAATCTGGAAAAAAAAAAATCATTTATGAGAGTCAACTATTTATAGATGCAAATCAATTTCAGATCCATTTGTCATGGAGTGGCGCACCTCGGTGTTCATAATTGCTCCCTGCTATTATGCGCTGGTAGTGAAATATTGTTCAAATGCTCTTTTGATTTCCAGAGCTCCCAATTATTTTTTAATGTGTTGCAAGCGGCACCGGCCAGTTCAGCCATTTGGTTTTACACTCAGTCTTTCACATATCCATATTCACATACGTCAGCTGTGCTTTTGCTCCCTGTCTTATTAGTGTGACTTTCACATAGAGACCATTTCCAGCTTGAAGCCACCACCTGTCACAGCTGTTTTGACATAGTTTGCTGCTGGTGTAACTGCACTCTTGTGATTTCTGGCCTCAACTCATTGCTCTCTATAAGCTACAACACTGTACTTTTTCAAAATCTGTGCATGTACAAGCATGAGTGGCTGCCTTTGTGTTTGTTTCCCTGCGTATTTGTGTCCATAAATACAGTATGTGGCCTTTGTGTGTGTGTCTGACTGTTTATATGCAGTATCTGTTCCCTGCGGTGTGTGTGTGTGTGTGTGTGTGTGTGTCATTGTCTGCTGTCCTTTTCTCTCTGGCAGCACACAGCAGGGAGGCTGAGTCTTCTGCTCTCAGTGTTCATTTCTCTGGGCGTGTTCAGATTCCTCACAACATCCACTAATGCCACCCTCTACACACACACACACACACACACACACACACACAGATAAACACATACACAAACACACACCAAAGAAACACACATGAAGTCAGTCAAATAAAAAAAATATTGATTCTTTCTTTAACTTAGTGCCTTTCCAAGACAAAAAGGATGGCAGATAGTGGCTGGTTACTCTTGAAATTTCCTCTGTAAAACATTTTTTTTCTTTAATTTCCTCTAGAATTGAATTAGTATAAAAACCTATGTGGCCAGGCTAGTGATGTAGCTTCTGTGTCTTGTAAAATGTGCAGGACTGTTCAGCAGAATAACTTTTCTGCTAATGTAATTTGAGGAGTTTGACCTGAGCTGCAGCTCTGTGTAATGCCTGATGCTGTCTTTACATGGTTTGATAGAGCTCCCCAGAACTCTCGCTCTTTTCAGTTGATGGAGGATTCACAACAGACAGAGCATATCGTTTTATCCTGTTTCATGGTCACTGCAACTGCACGAATGTATTAAAGTGCTGCCTTCTAAGTTTACCGTTCATCTAATTAGGCCCTGCGGCCTTTGAATTTGTTTGAGGGAGATGTTGCGGTTTTATCTGCGTTGTTCAGTGAACAAGATATTTTCTTAGCCAAACTGAAAAATAGTGACATGTTGACCTGTGTGTGAGTGTGTGTGCACGTGTTATCTTGCCTCCCAGCTTGAATCTTCCCTTCCTGTCGCTTTGAGATTGGGCAGGTGGTGACGGCGTGAACGCTGCATGTTTGGGAGTCGGAGTTGCTTACATCCACTATCAGGGAAATGAATTAATCTCTAGGTGTTCAGGAACAGCATGTGACAGCCTGGGAAATCTAAAGCCTCAGCGGATTTCTCTCAGTAGACTGTGAAATTTGTCACACGGAGGAGGTTCACTC
Source organism: Myripristis murdjan (assembly GCF_902150065.1). NCBI lineage: Eukaryota > Metazoa > Chordata > Actinopteri > Holocentriformes > Holocentridae > Myripristis > Myripristis murdjan. The sequence continues at coordinate 20,652,238 of NC_043986.1, read as the reverse complement.
TAGGGGAAGAGCTGCAGGGCCTTTTTTCCCCGTCCTGACAGTTTTTCCGCCCTCCAAACTGCACCAAAAAGTAACAGAAGTCCCTGAAATGAATGCGCTCACTAACTGAGGCTCGTCCCACCTTCCCTGGGAGTAGGTGATATTTTGGGAAAAGCAAAATGAAAGACGTTTGATGAAAGCGAGGTTCGTTAGCTGCAGAGATGCAGAGAGGTAGAGTTCTCTGGCAGAAGAGTGTGCTCCAGCCGCACCTCTAGCCATCTTTTGATGTGTTCTTATTAATGGCGGCGATGGCTTCCACCTTCTGTGTTGGCTTACAGTCTGTGGTGATCAAACTGGCCAGGGCACAAAGCTCCGGGCGGGCTGCGATGACTCCCGCTGTCCAGCCTGCAGCCCAGGGCAGATCTACTGTACGGGCTGGTCCTATCTCATACCTCAGAGGGACTTGACTGCTTTATTAGAGGCACTCATATGTTGAATCATCCAGCTATTCTTAAAATAAAACTGTGAGTACTCTATTGTGCAACTACACTGCGTATGTGTGCACGTATGTCATGCATTATCTAGGTGCATCCGGCCATATGTATACTATGTATACTACGACCCTCTGACATATTACCATATGGCCATGTATGGTTTTCATCTCACCATACTATGCACTATGCCTGACTTATTCATGTGGCCTTTTCCCAGGGAACTGTCTAAGCCTTGTAAAACACATGCAGCATTCCTTGATGTAAAGTGCACATTTTGTTGAGCTTTCACAGTCGGAGCGCAGTTCTGCACCTTGGCAACACAGAGCCTCGCGACCAGTTGTGGATCCTTTTAAATTGGATTTGATTTAACTTATTTAGACCGCTTCAAGTGGCATATAAAAAGTAATTAAAAGCCATCTAAGCATGAAACAATGAAAGCGATACACCATTTCATTAAGTGGCTGAAGACGTTATCGATTTAAGTCTGTATAAATTATTCGAAAAGCCAGGATAGACACAGAGTAATATGCAATTTCAGTATATTTTTGGGCATGGGCCTCGACTAAGTTGAGTAAGTTATTGTTATTGCAAATTGTTCAGTGACAGCCTTTTGGCTTTTGTGCATGAATTTTTTTGCCATCCTGTTGGAAGGCGATTACAGCTCATAATTATACACTGAGTATTATTAGATGTGCACACTTACACATTAAAATGCAAAAACAGACAGAGTGACTGACAATTAGACAGCCACACACACACACACACACACACACACATAACACCACTAATAAACAGCTACCAATCATTAGGCAGAAATATATCACAACCTATTATGTCTAATCACGAGCTATTGACAGGTAACCTTCATCTTGGCCTCAGCCATGTGTGAGGAAGCAGACAGACAGGCAGGTAATCATCTGACTCTAGAAACACTCAAAAATCCCACACTACAATGTGACCACCCCATTATGAAGTGCAAGATTTAAAACCATGTCCATATGCAGGGAAGAGGCTACTCATAAACACAGAAAATACAGCTGGAATACATGCTGGAAAATACAGGAAAGTTTTTAATCTATACAAGGGTCCGAACACAATTATCTGAACTGAGTTTGTCTCGTAAAGTCACATGAAGACATTTGGCATCACTTCTGCTTCTACTTTCACATTAGAGTTAGACTGATTTATTGGTTTTCTGATGTTTTGGGCCATTAGCTGCCATATCTTCCCTGTTTGATATGAAGGACTCCAGATTTTCAATATTGTTTAACAGTATCTCTCTCATCTTTTTATTTTGTAGCTGCAATACTGTCTTTGTTCATTTCATTACAGAGTGATAGGAATAAGCAATAGGAATTTCAAATTTAAGATAATGAATATCAGCTCAAAATCCCGACTATTAGCAACTTTTGCTTTCAAAAAAAAAAAAAAAAAAAACTCTGCTAGGTTTGTTTTTCTTATCACCTTTAGGTCAAACATCCTTCTGTTTATGTCCTAAAAGGTCAGACAGATTGAGAGAGGCCTCATACAAAACAAGGCTGGATTCACACATTCACACTTCACAGTACGACTTAATCCCAGAGATTGACCCTGCTGAGATTCCCTCCGCAGCTAAAAAAGCCCTCTGCTATAGTAGGGTGTACTCTTGCCTCTGTCCTGCCCTGCTGACTTGGCCCAGGGCTGTTTATCCCTTGATGTTTACTCAGCTGTGCACGAGGAGAGGGCGATGCACACTGGAGTTAGTGCAGCTATCTGCTGTGATGGCCTCTCCGCCTGGCATTTCTCTCACAGCGGAGAGCGTGGGCTCTGCTGCACATGGCCTGCACAAGCAGGCAGAGATTTAGAGGTGATGATGATGATTGAGAGATGAAGGTGGGATTGTCAGGCAGAAGAGGATTTGTTAACTATAGTATTTTAGCACAAAGGAATGAGTCTGCTGCTCTAAAAGACCTGGAGGTGGGAACAATACAACATACTACACATAAACTGCACTACTAGATTAATCTAATTTAACAGTGCAGTTATTTGTAAACATAACACCTGTCATACGATGCACATATTATTCACACTAGCCCAGATTACTGTGAATAGCAATTATTGCAGATATACCAAACAGAGTGAAATGCACTGTATAACTGCAGCGTACAACTGTCTGATAGTGAATGGCTTAGTCCTCCAAGCAGCTATTTACCGTCTCACTCAATTCTAATTTTGCTCACTTGGGGGAGAATTACAGGCTGCTTGCTGACTGAGGGAGATGCTATAGAAAACTGATCCACTCTGACTGAGTGTGAACTGGCAATCCAAACACATTTATGTCTGGGATCCTAAGCCACAAGACCATTTACATTATTCACCGAGACGGTTTTAACTATTATTTAGAGGAGTCCTACATAATTTCCTTCTCTCTCCATTGTGAGGAACAGCAGCCTCTATCAAACAGGGAGAATAGCAAGGACTTTCCCTCAAGGCTTGGGCTATTTCCTCTCGATGTGTGGTGACACTGCTGGTCCGTCTACCATAGAAACCAGGCATTGCATTAAACCAACAATTAGTTGTCCTTGGTGACAGGCCTGCAGGCTCTGCTGCCTCATCTTGATCAGCTACTCTGTTGTTGTGCTGTGAATCTCTTCTCTTTTTTCCTGAGGAAAGGTTTCTCCTTCGTCTCCACTGATTTGGGTCCCACTGTGCCACAGCATGGCAGAATTATATGAGCAACCTGGTGCAGCAATAATTTGTAAATTCTATCTATGGTGAGGTGTCCTTTTTGTTTTTGGCCATTTTAATTGGTGTGTGTTATGACAATATCATGATATGCACACCACACAGGATGTCACCAGCCCCCTCTCCCTTGGAGGGAGCTTTGCAAAGCCTACCTGGTTTCACCTTTATGTCAAATCCACTCCATCATTCTGCAGTAGCATGTACGTCAGCACAGTTGTGGACTCAGATAGAAGTCGTACACAGAGGCATATATAACTTAAGTGAATACACACCTCCGTTCCTCTTCATACGATATGCTCCCCACCCTCTTTCATTCTCTAGTGGGGTCCCACACCCGGTGCTATGATGCTATCGTCTCTGAAGGTGATAGGTACTGAGAGCCTGGACAGAGTCTGGGAATAGGATGAGAGAAGAGGACTGTCTCTACTGGCCTGTAAAATATTCATCAAACGGAGCGTGGAGGGGGGAGTGGGGGTGGAAGGAGTGGGGTGGTGCAGCAGGAGATGGAGAGGAGTCCACAGGGAAAAGAACATCATAGTTCAGGAGACACAAGGGAACAAGAAAAGAGCAATGCAGACCAGGGAGGCAGAGAATGTAAGAAGGAAGGAAATTTGTTCATTGTGTGGGAGCTGCAGGATAAAATCCCAGATATAATGGGTAAAACACCTCTCTGCAGCAGGAAAAGTTTGACATTATTTCAGCTATAAAGCAGCAGGAAGGCAGGTGATAATGTTTTGCTGGCAAGATTGCATTTTGATATTTAAATTGATTCCAGATTAATGGCAATCATTTTGCTCTGCAAGCAAGCACCTCCGGAAAAAAAGTTCGACTACTTCTGATGTCAAGTATGTTGGAGGACTTCCTGTCCTAATGCATTAGGTGATCATTACGCAGCCCTGCCCCGCGGCCTTCAATGCCTCAAGGTGTCATCAAACAGTCAATGCATTGGACATGATGTTCTTGATTTGCATGATCAATTCCCATTCATTATTCTGACTTTGACCTCCGGGGCGGAAAAAAAAAATGCGATGGTTAAGCCTCTTTATGGTTCTGCAGGATGCCAGTTAAAAAGTTTTAACTGAGAGTGATAAATTGGGAGTCTGAATCATGTCAAGATAAATATAAGTCTGTCACTTTTCATTTTCCATATTTGGGGTTTACAGAGACAGCTGATGTCCAGGCAGTCGGTATCTCAGCAGTGTTTTTCCAGTGCAGGCTGGCCTACAGTCTTCTCTCTCCAATTAAGGGACAGAGTTTCTCCACAGTAGCCTTTTATTTATCTGCCGTCCCCGTCCTTGCAGCCCTGCGGTTCTAGACTTGTTTACCTCTCTTCTTTACTTCTTTTTTATTTTGACAACCAGTGATTGAAGATCTGATTCTACATTCTGGGCATCATTAGTATACACACACACACATGCAGATGCAAACACACACACCCATACACACACGCACACACACAGAAACCACTCTGCCTCTGGTTCTCAATCCCCTACCTATGGTTTATCTTCTCTTTAGAATGGCTCTTTGTTCTGCCCAAGACTGGTTATTAGCTTAGTGACTCAGTGATTCATCCAGAACCAACCACAAGAGCAGAGACGGTCATGGCTGTGATGGTTTCATTCTTGGATTAATTTTGCCATTGTGCTTGCATGACTGATTGGACTCCAAGATCACCCATCACCAAGAGTTTAAACCGTAATCAATCACCTGCATGGGAACCTCTCACCTGCGTGGCTTTGTCAGCTTGTTGTTGGATTCATTCTGGTTTTAAGACACACACTAGTCAGTCTTATTGCTTATGCAGGCGGTGTTTTAGTGTTCGCTTGTGCGCTTCTTTTTTTTTTTTTTTTTTATAAATCCCATTCACATGTGATGTTACCTACAATGGGAAATTTTCCAGATGTCCTGGATGAAACGCTTGCCACACTGCAGTCCTAATTACACCAGCTGCACAATGGGAGGATGAAATAAATGCCAGGAACAGATTACATGGATACCTCCTAGTAGTGGTCACCGTGGGCTGCTGGCTGCTTGCTGTTGCATTTAAATAGCACTCAGTGATAGCTGTTTAAGCGAGCAGCATAATAACCGAGAAAGTGTTTGCACTTTACCGAGACGGTTTTAAAGTCTTTGAAAATATTCCCATAAAACAACAGAGTGCTAATGGATTGAACCTACCCTGCTGAGACATCTTTTAAAAGCTCGCAGATTGCAAGACTGTATTAAGACCTCTCTAAATGGATGGGAAAGTGCGGAGATTTGTGATTTATGGGTTATTTCAAACTCTGCCTTGGCTCTAAAAACAGATATACATAATTATGTGCATAATGATTAATTACAGTAGAGCACTGTTGAGTGCTTTTCACTACCTGGGAAATTCTGCCTGAGCGACAGCTTTATTGATCACAAGACTGCAAAGCTTGTAGCCCATGTGAACTCCAGTCCTGAATTAGCGTATTTGATGCTCAGCGTGAAAAAGAGGATTAATTCTTGTTGCAAAATTCTTTTAATAGTGTTAGTAGAGTCTAAAAGGTGTCTGTAACAAGTGACTTTTATACGCTCTAACCAATCTGTCTTTACTGTAATTCTTACTCTCAGCCCTCATGCTCCATATAGATTCTGCTGCAGAGAAAACTTTCAGATGTGCACAGTAATTTATTCAATCATCAAGAACACGTGGAACAAGCATGCAGATCGCAGCACGTACATAGAGCACAGAAATTGCATATCCTACATGTTTGATGTTGTTGTTCTTACTGCCTCTGTTGCAACGTTAAAGATAAGAAGTGTTGGCTTACATGACCTCACATCCTTTATTTTTTGATTGGCAGCACACAGCATCACACAGCCATGGATTCCACATCTATGTAATGATTCATTTAACGTGCAGGCTCTATTCAACCTTGTACATCAATGCTTTCAAGAGGCAGACAATCTCTGTCAATGTAATCTCTATAAGTAAACCACCAAGGTTTGCTTCGCTTTGCTTGTTGCGCTGCAAATCAATAAGTGTGAATGCAATGAACATGCGGTATGTGGGTTGGTGACAGTTGACAAGTGAAACATAGAATGACTGGGTGGTTCAGCTAAGGCTGTGTGCTTTGTGACACATAATACACTGTCAGGATTGGGCACAGTAGGAGTCCATTTCTGTCCCCCAAGGTACAATCTACACAAGCACCTCCCCAGGTGTAATTACTAAACCTTATGTGTACCATTTTCAGAGCCAAAAAAGGACATATATGTTCCCAAGCAGTGAAAGGTACACATATGTACCATTTCCTCAAAATATTAAAGTATGATATCACAAGGCACAGTTTGTTAGGCCAAATAAAAAGAAGTAATATATCACTAAAAACCTAAATAGATTAATAAATAAGGAAAAATATTAATTTATGATAGATTTCAACTTGTAGGCTATAGTTAAGTAGCCTTGAAATGAAAAGTTTGTAGATCTGTTGATATGAAAAATAGGTAATACAATTAACCAGTCAATATTGTAGTAAAATACAGGAACAAGAGTGGACTCTCTAAGGTACAGAACACAAGGGTATAAATGAGCAGCCAATGTCAAGGGTCTAAAAGCTGCACCTTCAAGTGTCCTGTCCCAGTGACAAGCCATCGTATCCCTAAAGGTACAATTATGGGCTTTATTTCCTGAGAGTGCACCATGTTTTCCTTTACATAATTAGTGTCTCTGAGGCATTTTACGCAGGGTTTTCCAATGTGTCTAAATGAGTAAAATATGTTATTTCCAATCCCCCTTTGCCCTCCTCTCACCTCACTTTGTAGGGCAGCATCTTTTGTTTTGTTGTTTTCTGTGGAGTAAACTCAGATTGATGTCTGCTCCTGTGATCAGCAGTCTCTTGCGGACTGTATGTGATAGATGGCAGAAACGTATAAGCACCCTCTCTCAACATTTATTTGCTTGGTTTGTTCCCTCTAATCACAGATTTGTCATGTTGTGCCATAACACTGAACAACAGCCTGCCCAAAGCGTCAGCAGCAGAACTCCCCCTCTCTCTGTGTCTCTTTCACTTTGCATCCCTGCTCTCTGTTGCCCCCCGCTCTCCCACTCTCCCACTCGTTTTCATGGTGTGGATAACGGGACTCGTATGACACCGAAGGCTCTAACAGAAAGAAAGATCAGCACTGGTACAATTACAGTGAATTGCAACTGGCCAGCTGTTGGTGGTTAAAACGTGCTAGATGAGCTTTGTTGGAGTCTCATGAAGCTTAAATCTAACATCTGTGTCTTGGCTTTCCTTAAAAATTAAGGCATTCTTCTTGGCTGGGATGCTTGGTCTCCATGGTAACATCAGGTCCATTATAAGTGCCATAAAGAGCATGCGAGTGAATGTTAAATCACCAGTCTGCCATTCTCCATCACCTCACTGAGCTTATTGTGTAACCTCCAAACCCATGGGAATACCCCCTTTTCTCTGTCTCTTCACCCCTTTCTCTTTCCTCTCCCTGTCTCTATCTTTCTCTCTCTGTCACACACGCTCTTTCTCCCTCTTACTCTCCCTCACACACACACACACACACACACACACACACACACCCACACACACACACAGAAATTGAGGCTAACACTGACCCCTAGTGGACAATGGTTGTTAAGCCCCCTGGTAGCCTGAAGAGTCTCCTTGTCAACAGAAGTCTCGGGTTTGGCAAGTTCTCTGATTTTTTGTTCGGATGTGTCTCTCAGGTCTTCACCCGCTATGGGAAGTGTTACACCTTTAACGCCGGGGGTGACGGGCATGCTCCACTCATCACAACCAAGGGAGGTATGGGTAATGGCCTGGAGCTCATGCTGGACATTCAGCAGGATGAATACCTACCTGTCTGGGGGGAAACAGGTGAGGACGAAGCCATTCAGTTCCTTCAGCTGCTGGCACTACAGTGCTCATGCATACGTTTCTGTCACTCTCTCGCTGTTTGTCGCAGTGTTTATGTGCTTCTAAATGTGTGTGTGCATCCTCCTCTCCAAGTGTCAGGGAGCATTAGTGTCTCTCGAAGGTGTGTCGCACTGATCTCCGCCTCGTCTCCCCTGCAGATGAGACATCATTTGAAGCCGGGGTCAAAGTTCAGATTCACAGTCAGGATGAGCCCTCCTTCATTGACCAGCTGGGGTTCGGAGTGGCACCTGGGTTTCAGACGTTCGTGTCTTGCCAGGAACAGAGGGTGTGTGACCACTGCATGCAGATGCAGAATCTGCCTCCACCATTACACATGTGCCATTTGTGGGCAAAAATCATTTAAAACCACGAAAGAAGTTGTTTTTTTGTTTGTTTGTTTTTTTCAAAGGCAGGCTAAATTTTTCTTTGACTATTTTATTCTTACATTAGCCTTATTTATTCCTCTGTACCGAGCAGCAACCTTGATTTTCATTCATGTATGGCATTTCACTTTTATTCCTTTAATTTATTTATTTGTCTCATTTGAAAAAACACCTTTTCCCTTTTTGCTATGAAAATAAAAAATGTAATCTATGTGCATATAGGAGATGTAAATATATCCATATTCAATACCAACATATGAATTGTACTTGAATTCGGCACATTTTCATATACTGTATGTGTTTAACATATTACAAATGCATGTATCCTCTCCATTGACTTTATATAAACACATATATAAATTACATATATTGGCTACACATATATAACCATATTAAGAGAGGAGCTTATATGACTGTATGTAGCATTTGGGGCATAAACAGTATATTCATGTGTTAGATTTATGTATGGCAAAATTATTATTTCATCACTGTATTATTAATATTTAATTAAAAGTATCAGCAAGTAGGTTATGGTGATGCTGTAATTATGGTAATGCTGTGAAAAACAATGTCTTGTGGAGCACCGTGTGTCTCTTGTGTAACTGTTGTGATGCGGTGCATGATGTGGCTTTGTTCCAGCTGATCTACCTCCCCCCGCCTTGGGGAGACTGTAAGGTGACTCCCATGGACTCCGACTTCTTTGACAGTTACAGCATCACGGCCTGCCGTATCGACTGTGAAACACGCTACCTAGTGGACAACTGTAACTGTCGCATGGTGCACATGCCCGGTAGGAAACTGAGCTGCTGAACTGTTACATCGCATCAGGATTATATAACATTTTAGAGCCCCTTTAAATAAAAATTATGCACATGGAAGACATGGAATATCTCTCTGATATTGCTGTTCTGTCTGCAGGCGATGCGCCCTACTGCACCCCTGAGCTGTACAAAGAATGTGCTGACCCAGCTCTTGGTAAGTAAGAGCCCTCTCTGAATCTTACAGTCACAGACACACACACACACACACACACACACACACATCAAGTCGCCGACATCCAATAAAGGAGAAGCTGTGCTGTTGCTCTCTGTCCTCAGACTTCCTGGTGGAGAGAGATAATGATTTCTGTGTGTGTGAGACACCGTGCAACATGACCAGATACAGCAAAGAGCTGTCGTTTGTCAAGATCCCCAGCAAGGCCTCTGCTAAGTACCTCGCAAAGAAATACAACAAGTCTGAGCAGTATATTGCGTGAGTCTTTATAGAGTGCAAAAAGCGACATTTCATCGGTCTAACTCCAAATATTGCTATTGTGGTCTACTGCAAAATGCATACTGTGTACTTTAAAATTACATAACAGACCCATATTTTCAATCTTTGAATTGTATACTTGACACTGCTTCTTTCCCTCTTCAGTGAGAACATCCTGGTTTTGGACATCTTCTTTGAGGCTCTCAATTATGAGACTATTGAACAGAAGAAAGCTTATGAAGTCGCTGGACTTTTAGGTATAGCTATGTCGATGAGAAATTTACAGTTTGCATTGGGAATGAATTACGGCACCTTCTCTGTTTCTCATAAACTTTCCAACATTTTCTTGTTCCAGGTGACATTGGCGGTCAAATGGGACTTTTTATCGGGGCGAGCATACTTACTATTCTGGAGTTATTTGATTACATTTATGAGGTGAGACTTCTTAGACGAGGTGGTTGGCTATATATTAAAATGTAAGTAGGGTTAGGGTCACACACTGAAGGCCTAGCTGATGAAGATTGTTTGTTTGACACTTTGGACAAAAGCATCTGCTAAATGACATATTGTGAAATACTGTGATATGTGTGATTCTCCATCTTTTTCCATTTTCCTTTTCAAAGTAAAGTTTGCAGATTGTTAAGCACTTCTTTTTTTCTTGTTTCTTTTTTTTGTCCTTTCAGGTGATGAAGTACAAGTTGTGTCGCTGCTCTGATAAGAAGCACAAGCACAACAACAACAATGACCAGGGGACTGTCCTGAGCCTGGATGATGTAAAGTGTCACGTGACTAACTTTCACTAGGCTCGTCCCGCCGTGAGAAGGGGGTAGACACGCTCCCTCGATCCCTTAAGCCGTTCCCCATGGACATCGTTCATCACCGTGAGCCAGATCGCTGGTGCAAAAGAGAATGTGTTTGAGTTTGTTGTGCCTGCTTGAGGTTTTTGCGAGACATTAAGGTCCACGTGGCGGCTAAAGGAAGAGCCGCACACACAGCAGACCAGGAGTAAGGACAACCAGTGTTGTGATGAATTTTAAAAATGTGACAGTAAGTTCATTGGTCATCTGTAAACACCTTCTCAAGACATAATGACGGATACTGAAGCTTGAACTCAGCAAAAGTTCAGACGTGTTCAGTAAAATCAGCTTTTGAAATCCCAATTACCCGGTGTTGCTTCTCATCTTTCATTCTGAGGAACAGTGATAAATTAGTGTCCCCTTCCAAAGTCTCTTTCATTATGATTTTAGCTCATTTGATGTGTTGAGAATCTGCATGTCTGTCCTGCATGTTCTTTCCTGTTCTGTCCCACTTGTTTCAATTTCTTTTAGAAGTCTAGATTTACTATTCTTTTTTTCCCACCCCTTTTTTAAGTTTCCAAACTCTGCCCCTTACTCACTAACTATCCATTTCACATTCATCCAAAAATCATCTTATCACAGGCTTCCCTTGGTCAGACTCTTGCATAGCTCCTATATTCTGCCAATATACTACCTCATTTTGCAGGGTGGCAGGACCCTGGAGAATTCATGAGCCAAATTTTCATGCTGAGAAAGAAAGGATTGAAAAAAAAAAACCTCTGGCATTACAATATACATTAAATTGTATTTATGAAGTACATAAATGAGTAATATCCATTTTTAACCAGTAAAACAGATGGATACACAACAATGAAATCTAATGCACATAAACCATATGATGAACAAATCTTAAAAAGCTCGTCTCCCTGGCCACCAGGTGCTACACAGTATTATTTGCCTAAAGTAGCCTTCAGTGACAGTCATTGTATAGCTCACGATATAATTTAAAGATATTAAGAGGAGCCTCTCATCTCCTGCCAAATGGATGAAACGCAAAGAATCTGAATCATTTTTTTTTTCTCCATGAGAATGTAACTGTACACTTCAACATGTGGGCTACATGTAGATATTCTTCATCAACCATCACATTTAAGAGATGTGACAGAGGAAGATGAACTGAATAATAATCTGTCTTATCAATGTTTTGTTGAATGTGTTTTGCCATCTTCAAGGTGCCAGCTGCTGTAGGTTGCATGTAGCACTGTAATGTAGCCTTCGGATCTGTGAGCAGTATATTGGCATGTTTGTCTGCCGTATGTCATCATTTTGTCTGTTTGTGTGGTTGTGTTTTATGAGCATGTCAAATTAGTGGGAGTGTGTGCATATGTGTGTGTGTGAGTGCCCGTGTGTGTGTGTGTGTGTGTCTGTGTGCATGTGTGAGTGCAATCTTGCCAGACGCCAATGCCATCAAAATTGAAAAAGCAAATTTCCAAAAGCTGCCCTTATATCCAAAACACTGTATCTGTTATCAGGTTTGCCGGCAGTCGGCAACCATTTGGGGATCGAGAAGTGCATGTTTATTTCTATGCTGAGGTCTCAGAGATTGTGTTTACAAAAATCAAATCATCCAACCATCGTTCTGTTGGAATGGATCTGTTTTCCACTCATGCCCATTTAGCCGAGCTGGATGTTATTCTCAAAAGAAAATGAGAATTGTATAGTATGTGGCCGTGTAGTGTTATTATCAAGCACAATCGTACCATCAGTTGTAAATAAATGTAAAATACTGCAAGGACTATGATTATTGTATTAGCATAGTCTCATCTGTTCAGTGTTGTATTTATTGTAACTACTTATTATAGACTGCCTATGTGTTCCTATTCCATTTTTTCTGTACAAATGATGCCTACCGGTTTACATGTTTCCAGATGGTTTATTTATCTAAGGCACAATAATGATTATTTATTTGGGATAATAATAAAGTATGAGGCTGTTTTGTTTCTGCTCATGTGGTTGCAATCACAACTGCTTACACTTTAAAAGCTATTTATATATCGTTCAGCAGGCGAACATGGACGACCAAGTGGTCAGGCATCCCAAAATAAGACCTCTGTCAATTATACTTCATTTTTATTATTTTTATGATTTGTTTTGTTTTGTTTTGTTTTCCTTTTTTTTTCATTTTCAACTGAAACATTAAAGGAAAGTGTCGTTGTCTGGTGATATTGCTAAGTTATGAACTTGAACCAGTTCTTACATTAAAGATTAAATGCCAACTTTACATAACTTTTATTCATCTGTCTGTTCTGTCTCATTATTTATGCTAATGCTGAAAAAAATGACTGTATAATAGAGGGGGTGAGGAGAAACAAGTGGCACTTTTTGGTCCATAGTCATCATTTGATATGAAATACAAATTAATCAGTAGAAAATAAATAAATAAATAAATAAATAGCAGCTTTGGCTCATTGCTCCAATCATAATTTTTGGTGTATATCATTAACATGCATTTCCATCATTTCTTTCAGCCTGTTTCGAGTACAATGCATATAGTGTGTGACTGTGGCCTCATTAAAGCATGCTGCATCACCAGCACATTCATATTTAACTCACCCGTGTAATCTTCAACAAGGCATGGGAGGGCAGGGCCAAAAATAACAACTTCCACATGATGAGGTGTGGAGTGACAGTAGGTGAAGGCTCGGGAACATCAGTGGGGTAAATACTCTCAGAAATGAAAATTCACTGAGGAGCTCCATGTAGCCTGCTGACAGGATTTGGGTCAAAGTGGCATGCAAGGTCACATCATATGAAGCACAGAAGGAAATACAGCTCTCAGTCAAGTGGGGGTAAACTCTTTAAATTGTGTCTACTTGTAGAAACTAGAATCTGCTGTTCAGCTGTTTTCTGTGTCCTGTTTTCTGACCACTGTCCAACTCTTCCACAAGTTCCCTTTTGTTTCAGCCCTCCAGACTGCATAATTTGCCTCACAATGATCCTTCTGTCACAGCCCTTATGACTTTTAATGTGATAATGACATTATGTACAGTGAAAACTGGACTCACAAAATACTACGTCCTGTTTGATAGTTTGCCTTAATGGAGGGAGGAGGATTTCAATGTAAATTTCATCGAAAGATCTTCGCTTTGGGGCTAAAATCAAATGAGTCACTTATTTGCTTGATCTGATGTAAATTATAAACCAGTCAGTGTAACATTTTAGACTAGGATGCAACCCCTGGACACATCTCCACTTTTACTGAGGTACAAAAATAGAAGGGTAGTGGGGAAAACCCAATTAATGAAGAGTCGTGATGACTTTGAAAATTAAGTGTAAACTGTAAAAGTAGCACCCAAACCTCTTGATGCACTGTAATTATTCCCTACTTAACTCAACAGTGGGCATGGACAAATTTACTGAAACCTGATTGTAGCCCTAATAGCCTAACACATTTTTTATGTTTTATTCTCAAGCTTAACCCACACAGACAGATCAGCTGAACAAAGTGTTGTCATGATGAAACCTGAAGCCTGCTGAGCTGACATGGAACCTTGTCCGATTTACTTTGAGCCTACTAACCTCTTGTCACTCCAATGAGTGATCAGACTTGGCAGGCAGCAGTGGGCGGGCCAGCGGTGTCAGCCCCTCCAACAAGCCAATAAAACACGAACTTTGCCCCGCTACTTTACCCAGTACCCTCTGCATAACCACACGGCCGCCGCTGTTAGGCAGGTTCACCTCACTCATCGATTTAACTCTTCACCATGGCAGCTCCGAAGAAAGTCTGCATCATTGGCTCCGGAAACTGGCAAGTCGATATCTTATTGTCAGCGTTTTAACCAGCCGGCGTCTTAATCCTGGCTGCGCTGCCCTGTGCACCGGGTCCTGGTTTGCCAGCCTCATTCACGCTGATGGGTTGCTAGCTGCTCGGCAACACTGAGCAAACAGCTAATGTCAACTTAGCCCCAGTTTCAGTAGAAAACATGTTTGCCTTGCTAAGCTGTGTACTGTTCAGTTAGCCTTTACGCTAGCCACTTTTAGCCGTGAACAGGGTCACATACTCTTAAGAAATTGGCTACATTTTACAGAATTCCAGCCGCGTGTCTCTCATTTGGGATTATCGGGATTTTGCGCTCATGTGTCGAAATTACAGTGTATCCTCGTGTGTTTGCTACAAGATGTAAAAACACAATCTCTGCATTAACGTTAGTCAGCCAGTCGCAGCTCTCCCCTGCATTACTGGACATGGTGCATGCTAGCCAGTAGTCCTCGGCACCAGCTGCTCTCAGGAGACAACACCACGCCGAACTCCATTCAAAAGTTTGGCAAAGTAGTATTTCCTTCTTTATCGGCAAAAGCGCCGTAGCACATCATCACTTCAAACCTGTTATTAATCTCAGTGGTCTTCGGGTAACTTCGGCGTGTATTTGACCAACTAAGCAGCGTGTTATTTTAATAAAAATCTCAATTTGCACATTTGCTCCACAGTGTTTCGTAACGTTAACTTAGCTGTGACTGCTAGCGACCATCGTGACTAAATGCAAAGGTTTTGTTGAAAAAATGATGTTAGATGCACGTTTTTTTATGCCGAATGAGGGAATTGCTCCTTGTGATTAGTAAAGGCCACAAATCATGTTCGACTGCTAATGCACTTGGGCTAATAAGCAAAGCACTCTTATATCTCCACATTTTTGAATACAGTCTGACTTAGTGTTGTCGCCATAAAAGATAGTGCTAAACGCAACGGGATCAGCTAGCCACTTCACGATCCTGTGAGCTATCTGCCAGGTGATTGTGTTTAAGTGATGTTTGTAGTCTACATTTAGAGACAAACATGCAAAATGAGTTGAGTGTGGTGTTTTGTTTTGACAACGTCCCTAGCCGCGTATCCGCACATGGTCACATTCCTAAGCAAACAACAGGTGTATCTTATGACCAAACAGCTGCAGCCAGTTTATAATGGTGCAGTGTTAGACATATGAATCACATAACTAGAAAGCACGGGCAGTGCCATGAATACAAATTAATTAGTGACCTGACCAGCATACTTTGCGACCACGGGCCATCATGTGATTAGTAAGAGTTGTGTTCACTACTGAGACTACAGGCCAAAGCACTGAATGTTGCCTCCTTTCTCAGAGCGTCTTTTCTGAGAATAAAAGGATCATTCTCTGTAGCCCACACTGGCAGGATGTTTCTTGTCTGTTTCAAACTGCATTTAAACTCCTTGAAGATATAGCGAGAATTGACTGAATATCATTTAATGATTACTCCAAATATTGAACTGACTAGAAACTGTTTTTACATCACAGGGGTTCTGCCATTGCCAAGATAGTGGGTGCCAATGCTGCTCAGAATGCAAAGTTTGACAACACTGTAAAGATGTGGGTGTTTGAAGAAACGGTGAATGGGCGGAAACTGACTGAAATAATCAACAGTGAGCATGAAAATGTGAAGTATCTTCCTGGGCACAAGCTGCCACACAATGTGGTAAGAAACTGTTTAAGGAAGATTTGACATTTTTACATCACTTCAGTGTATCAAGTCATCTGCCTGTTGCTTTGCCACATTTAGTCCTGAATATTAATTCTGGGATTTGGGTCCTCAGGGCACTTTGTGCTGTACTGTACACATTATGCTTTGTGCCAACAACTGTCCTTGACAGCCTAAGTAGGCCTTTCTCTTCACATCCTTCACAATAGATTTTTCAGATGTCATTTATAGTGAACTGAATGAACTACTGTGAAATCAGTCAGTGTGTAGCTGGTCCAGGAGCATGTTGTGCTCTTACACCAGTTCTCCATTTGGTTGCATCAGACTGTGGACCGTGTCCCTTGCCTTCCACTTCCCCGCACAGGTGGCTGTCCCGGACCTGGTGGAGGCTTCCAGTGATGCAGACATCCTGGTGTTTGTGATCCCCCACCAGTTTATTGGGAAAGTGTGTGACACCATGAAGGGGAAGATAAAGAGTGATGCACTGGGGATATCCCTCATCAAGGTTAGGCTAATTTCGTTCCTCTCTGTTAGTATGATTCTTAGCCTGATGTAAGCTCATGTATTCCATTATCATGCTTTGTCAACTTTTGACCTTTTGCCCTGTAAACTTAGAATGTGGCTTATTTGTGTAGCACAGTGAGTATAAAAAAAGAAAAATCTTAAGCCAGCTGTTGCAATGTGGTCTTTGTTCTTAAAGTCCTCGTAATCTGGCTGTGGCCCAGTGTAAGTATGTGTTTGTTTTTCTTCCAGGGTGTAGATGAGGGGCCTGATGGACTGAAACTGATCTCTGATGTGATCCAGGAGAAGCTGGGCATCACCATGAGCGTGCTGATGGGGGCCAACATCGCCAACGAGGTGGCCGACGAGAAGTTTTGTGAGACTACCATTGGTTAGTCTGTTTCTAGTGTTGTATGTCTGGTATGTTCACTTGCCTTGGCTTCGTTTATTTGATTGCAGCCTCTCAGAGGATTGTTGTGTAAGTAGGGCAAAGCTTGCATCTTAGTCAAGATTTAAAGCAGCATTATGCAGCTTTTCGCATCGAGGCAGAAGTGTATTATCAGTCCTGTCATTTTTCCCCTCTGATGGTCAAGTACCCGCCTCAGCACTTGTCCTTCAACTTGATGAGCTGTCTACCTTGAAACAACAGCTAGTCTGAGGCTGTGGTAGAAGTGTTGAAGGAACAGCCAGTGAATAAGACAGTTTACAACCCCACCTCTCAAAAAGGGAAAAAAGCCAGTGTTGTCCTTGTATTTGAAAGGGTCTTTGTGTGCTGAATGCTAAGCTTCACTGTCAAGTGTTTTTCACTGTCGTTGCCATGACTTTCCTGAGCTTATTGTCACACATTTCAGCTCACTGCTGGCTCTGTGCCCAGCAAACAAGTATACGCCAGGCCAAAAATTAGGGATGTTCCAATACCACTTTTCAATACCAGTACTCGGTAAAAAATTTTAAATACTGAATGATGCAGATTACCAATCCAGTCCATTTCTTTCACTGAACAATGTAGGCTTGGACAATTAGTGTGGAGTCAATGGACAAAATAACTTCTTAAAAAATCCCCTTTGCCACCACTTGAGAAACACAGGCATATGTGTGCCAAAAATTGAGAAAATGAAAAGTGATTGCTTTTATTTCTGACTTGTTGGAGCATTTGGTATCAAACTGTCCAGTATTAATACTCCATTTTAGCCTGTTATCACTACTGATGGCAATGCCAGTATCTGTGCTGGTCTATCCTACCAAAAATGTCCCAAACATCAAGTGAAAATTTCAACTGATGTTTTCAGCCATGTACACACCAGGATACAGACAAACTGATTATAATAAGTGTCTGTTTAATGTCAAATCTGTTTCAAAGGCAGAGTTTCTTTCTTTCAACTCAAGTTATTTCTGGCAGTTCCCTTTCTCGGGACTCTAATGTGCTGTCAGCATGGACATGAAATTTTTGGCTGCTTTGTAGTGACTTGGCAGTTTATATTTTCACATGCTTCATGGGAGTTAGTATCAACAGAGTGTATTCTAAAACTGGAGAAGGAGAACTTGTTATGACCGGATTAAAATATGGTGGCGCAAGACTAGCGGTACAGCACTCAACTTGTCAAAAAGATGAAAAGTCACTGTTATAACCATGACTCATGATTATCCTCTGCTCAGATATTTGAATGCAGTGACTACCAAAACAGGTAATCTTATGAGATGCCAGAGGATAAACGGCCTTTTCCTCCTGTATCCAGGATGCAAGAACAAAAATCACGGGATTCTGCTGAAGGAGCTCATGCAAACCAACAACTTCCGGGTGACTGTGGTAGAGGAGTATGATGTGGTGGAAATCTGTGGAGCCTTGAAGGTGAACATCTTCATTAACGAATAGGGCAGCATGTCATGTTTGCGTTTTCTTTTCAAACCAGCCGTGCTCACACACTTCCTCCTCTCCTGGGCTACAGAACATTGTGGCAGTCGGCGCAGGTTTCTGTGACGGGCTGGGCTTTGGGGACAACACGAAGGCCGCTGTGATCAGGTTGGGCCTGATGGAGATGATCGCCTTTGCCCGCATTTTCTGCACTGCTGGGCCCGTTTCCTCGGCAACCTTCCTGGAGAGCTGTGGTGTGGCTGACCTCATCACAACCTGCTATGGCGGCCGCAACCGCAAAGTCGCCGAAGCTTTTGCCAAGACTGGGAAGGTGAGAGCATGGATTTTTTTTTTTTTTTTTCAGTTATTCTTGATTGTATCTCAAACTTTAACAAGGCCTTGGCTTGAGCAAAATCCCAAACTTAATGTTGTGATATTCACTATTGCCACTCCTGAACAAAATCCTTACATTTAAAAATATCTATTTAATTCTTATATATTTTTTTTTATGTGCATGAATCGCACAGTAATTAAATTTGTCACTGTTACTCTGTGTAGCTGTCAGGGTTCCCACACATCCTGGAAACCCAGGAAATCCTGGAAATTTATAGAATAGTTATCCAGTCATGGAAACCACCTGGAAAATTTCAAAGTATTAAATGTTCAGGATATATCTGCAAGGTCCTGGAAAACTATGAAGGTTGTATGAGATTACATTACTCAAATGTTTTCCTGAGCTCATGTTGCACATTTTCAGCTGCTGACGCCCTGTTTCAGGGCCTGGTCATACCCAGCTGTCGTGTTTTAGTGTTCTATAGACACATGTATGGAAGCCCAAGCAGGTCAAAAACAGGTAAACCCAACCTTTTGACCAATATGGAATTGGCAACATGTTTGCACATTGTTAGTGTGTTATAATGTTATGTAATTCTCTTACAGTTGCAACATGGACATTGGAAAATATAAAAAGTTGGTAGAAAATTAAAGAAATGTGTATATACATGAGGGGACAGAATATTGCAAACACCTAAATAAAATTCAGTCCAGTGCAGCACCACCACTACAAGCTCAATGCTAAACATATAATTGAATGAACACCTCTATTACTGTGACAAAAAGAACCTGAGCATTATAGGCAGCAGAAAAGTAAACTTTATGGCAAAACAGTTGTATTGGATAGTATTAGATTGAGCAGGTGTTCCTAATAAAGTGACCACTGATTGTATATGTCCCTGAGCCTGAGCTGTCCAACTGTTCTATAGCTAAGTGACCACTAGCTGCTGCAGTGTCAACAACTGTGCTTTAATTTGTTACAAAATCCTTGGCCCGCTATTAGGGTTCAGGTCACCTGATTGTTTTTTTCCCATAAACTTTGGGCCTCAAGTCCCGAGACTGTAACAATGATCACAGGCTCTACATAAACTTGAACTTGGGCTTTTCATTAATGTAGAAACTGCCTACTGGTCCAAAGGCCTGTTATTCTGGAAAATGTCCCATTGGACAGAAAGATCCTGAAAATATCCACTCCATAAATTTGAGTGAAGTTTAGGCAGAGGTTTCCTCAGGTTAAGGTTAAAGTAAATGGGATACAAGTCTCTGCATAACACCACCAGACACTGAACTCCAGCAACTCAGTGTGTATTTTCAGAGCAACGGGCAGTTGTTTATGGGATCATGGGCTATCAGACTTATGGGCTTTCGGTCCAGTGGGACATTTTTTTTCAAACTATTGTAATTTCAGAATAATCTTGAGGGTGGTCGATGCAGCAGTCAAAGCTTCCTCACTGATGTTTTCTCTCTGCAGTCCATCGAGGAGCTGGAGAAGGAGATGCTGAATGGCCAGAAGTTGCAGGGACCAGCAACAGCAGCTGAAGTCCATGTCATCCTCAAGCACAAAAACCTGATTGACAAGTAAGGCACAGACTGTGTGTGTGTGTGTGTGTGTGTGTGTGTGTGTGTGTGTGTGTGTGTGTGTGTGTGTGTGTGTGTGTGTGTGTGTGTGTGTGTGTGTGTGTGTGTGTGTGTGTGTGTGTGTGTGTGTGTGTGTGTGTTTTCTCTTAAAAACAAGGTGATTCAGGTGTTAAATCCACTCAACAATGGCTCCTCCTCCTGCCAGGTTCCCTCTGTTCAATGCAGTGTATCAGATCTGCTACCAGGGCCATCCGGTCACAGAGTTCATAGGCTGTTTGCAGAACCACCCAGAGCACATGTAACACTCAGCTGACCAAGTGCCTTCTAGAGGATCACCACCACTTTCATCGGTGTGAAATGGATGGAAGGCCACCAGTCACTCCACCGCTGCCATGCAACAAGCTGACTCCAGCCAATGAGTGGGACTCATGTTCCTCATCCAGAGAAATTGCCTGGATGTTCAGCTGTAGTCCAACCACTTTGTCCATACATTCAGGTTTTGACTTTTTTTTTTTTTTTCTTAAGTGCTTTTATCCATTCCCTGACTTCCACACATACTTGAAGGATAATTCTTATTAATTATTTTTTCTATGTGCTAGAGGTCTTTTTGCCTGAAGAGCAGCCTCAGTCAGATCAAATTAAGCATGAATGGTTTGATTCTGTGGTTATCATGACCAGCACCAAAACTTAACCACAGCTGGTACAGAAAATTTGTATCGTAGGACACAACCATCGTAATTTAATGAATTCTTTAATTACGATTTGGCCATGAAATTTGCACCATTTAGGTTGACTCAGCTGACATTCATTGAGTTTAAACAGTGGCTGAATGATTTGTTTGTATGGTGCTTACTTTAAGGCCAGAATCATCATGCATTCTGACTTTCCCAGGGCCAACCACTCAGCTAAGACCCACTTTACCGTCATGTGCAGAGGGAATTCTCCTTAAACCTAACATTTATGTTGCCGTCCAATGAAAAGACATCTGTCCATCACTAGAAGTTATTTGATTTATCAGTGTAATACCTCACTTATGTTGACATAATTATTTTTGTGAATAGGCCTTTGTATGCTCTTAAGTGTCTTACATAATTCACTATGTTCCTGTCTTGTACTGTATGTTAACCTACTGTAGAGTTTTGCATAGCAATGGTTTAAAAAGTGCCTTACCATATCAGGTTTGCGAAAAGTCTTGGCTGTTTGTCTCATGTGTCAAACCAAAGACTTTACTCCTTATGTCCTCTCATTCAGACAGTTCTTACCATGACCCTGCCTTTGTGTTTCACTCAGTTGTGGCTACAATGTATAGAAAATTATATCCCTTTGAAATAAATTGATTCTGTCATCAAAGCATTGGTGCATTAATATCCCACTTTGTCTCTCAGCATCTCTTTTCTGGGCTTTGAACATGCACCATAGAAGGAAGACAGTCTGATACTGCTGTTTAAGGGCAGGGATAAGACAGTTTACAGAAGTAGATTGAGAAATGGAGCTGAATGAACATTACTGTGTGGTGACATCTTAGTGTGGCTGCACTTCTACAGAGCCACATAATAAACACAGCCCCAGTGTACACTAATCTGCACTTGTCATTCAATTGTCATCCAAAGCAAAAATTCCAAAATGCAACACAAAACATGAAACACTTATACAGAGCAGCGAAACAAATGTTTATTGCAGATTTTGGAAATAACATAACTATGTCAGAGCAGCCAACAACTATACATCTACAAAGAAACTATGTCTGACAACTCTTGCATACACTGCTGCTGTCTAAATATTTGAAAGTTGGAATGAATATCAGTAACTTAAATATACCTGGAAAAAATGTAAACAAAAAGGAATGAAACGCCAAAAAGGAGGCTAACAAGACAGAGCTCGCTTTTCTTGTGCTTAAGTACACTTAAGACTATTCTAGTATGAATGCTTTGAAGAGGAACAGC
The DNA here is from genome assembly GCF_902150065.1 of Myripristis murdjan. Classification (NCBI taxonomy): domain Eukaryota; kingdom Metazoa; phylum Chordata; class Actinopteri; order Holocentriformes; family Holocentridae; genus Myripristis; species Myripristis murdjan. Next base: position 20,630,009 of record NC_043986.1, on the reverse strand, counting down.
CTGCAAATGAAAACGCTTTCACCTTTGTAAACCACACAGCCAGTACATCTGTCTATCTTGCACAAATATGATTTCCTTGGTCCCAGGTGGGAGAGGCAAAAAGGGTACATAAGTTGCAGAAAGAAATTTCATTAATTATGACTAGTAATGCAGTCAAAGCATAGAAGTGTTACAATCATATTGGTTATAAAGTAATAGTGACAGCTGGTGGACAATCATTCCTTGTCTGTTTTTGTTCGTTGTCTTTGCTGTGTTCAGAGTTGACCAATCTTTGGTACAGAAGTAACAGTAAGTGGGCGCGACTGCTGAGTGCTCTGTACCTGCTCTCTTCTTTGATACCAGCTATTTTCCTTTTACCATCCTGATGAATTAAGACTTATGACCTGATGGGTGACAGTGACTCATGGAGCCAGTTCACCAGAAAACATTTCATCCAGATAAACTTACTTCTGTTCAGATATTCCATCTCTCACTGACTTGGTCCTCTCTTTGTGACATTCAGATGGATCCGACCACCAAAACATTATCTTAAGCCCACAATACCAATGTAAATACTTTGCATTTTAAAGATGGATCAAATGGTCTGATGAACTGGCTACAGGGAACAGAAGAGCAAATCTTGCAGTACCTGAGACTAACGCTACTCTTCCACACTGCTGTCTTTCCTACTGCTTTACTGCTGATGCATCCACACAGTGGAAACTCCTCCTGACCCAAAGACACTCCAGTACTGGAACATGACACGGCTCATGACCCTGCTGCACCCAACCCCTCTATCCATCCCTTGACTCTTCCCCTACACCCCTCTGTCATCCACACTCACAGTCTGTGAGGGTTGACCCATTTGTAAGTGCCTTCGTAGCGGAATCCAACTCTCTTCGCGAGGTCGTCCGCTTCTGTTGGGCCGCGGCTGAGGAAAAAAAAAAAAAAAAAAAAAACACACCCAGTCATGAGTTGAATATTGTCTGATAAACGTTTTTTTCCAATTAAGGGAGCAGCTGATGACATGTCCTACCTTCCATATTTGTACGGGATGGGTGTAGGTTTCTCTTTCTCGATCTGATGAAGAAGAGGTGTAAAGATCCTCCATGCTTCCCTCAGCTCGTCACTGCACAGACACAAAAAATACAAAAAGCAAATATATTTAAAATCTGGTGAAGAATGACGTCAGTTCTCCTATATAAAAATAGTCAAGCTTCTCTGTCATATTAGGGCTGAGGAAAATCAATGCATTATGGCTCCATCTAGTGGTGAGAACTATTAGTTCACATTTAGCTTTGCAGAACGCCCAACAGACAGATTTGGTTTACAGTAGGGCTAAGCAAAAGACCTTTTTCAAAGCAGTCATGTTGATATGAATAGCAAGGTAAACATAGCTGTTACCAATGATATTAATTAAGGTTTTGATCCATTTAAGTGCACCAGTGGTCCAACATTTGCAACACCAGGACTCTGGCTCCGTTAGACCTAAACAGAACAGAACCTTAATTCATGTCATTAGTAACACCCGTGTTTACCCTGCTTTTCAAGTCAAAATGGCTGCTGTGGAAAAAAATCTACATGTACAAAATCAAATATCACAGTATTTTTGACCAAATACCTCAATATTAACACTGTGACAAAACTGTAGGGACGACTGTGCTTTCATAAGATATTGACACACAAGAAATTTTTGATTAATTTTTGAGTAATATGATATGATCACCACGCAGGTAGAGGCAAATAACAGGACTATAACAGTGTTACAGTACAGAAAATGGAATAATTACTGTGATGCAGAATTTAAAGCCAAGAAAAGACAACTCTTCCTTCATACCATGATATTCCAATATCTAAAATCAAAAACTTTCTCTAATAACATCCTAATATTGATAAAACCCTGACCCATCCCTGGTTTATAAGCACTAAAAAGAGACGCCGTCAGTGCAAAACAATGACACACCTGCGCACAAAGTGCATCTGACTCCCACAGAATACATCCAGGATGAGTCGCTCATACGCGTCTGGAAGCTTCACATCCTGAAAACAGAGACAATTGTTTCAAAATAATAATTTTAAACAGGAATGCACCCAACAACAATAAAGTACAAGTCTTGAGTAAACAGAATGCGCGTCTTGCCTTGTATCTGCTCTTGTAGGTGAGATCCAGCTCAGTCTCCTCAGGGCTGAAGTATACCCCCGGTTTCTTGCTCATCATCTTGGCGTAGACCGCCTCATTTGGCTGGACACGCACCACCAGCTCATTCCTGCGGCACTGATTCCCAAAAATGTCCCCTGGAACATCTGTGAACTGGAGCCGCACTTCCGCTTTCCTCTCGTTCAGGGCTTTCCCACAGCGAAGGATGAAAGGAACACCTGAGGAAGATTTTCATGTTACTGTGTCAGTCAAAAACACGGGCCACACTAACGTCAGCACATCAGTCGATATCAGCTTTAACAAACAATAAAAGTACTAATGCAATACTATTTTTACTGCTGATATTTGGCTTATTGTGAAACTGCTACTTAACACAGCATATTGTTCCATCCCTAGTCAGCATCATTTAAAACACACATCAGTTTTGGCAATGGGAAGGTTTTTTTTTTTTGGTTTTTTTTACCATCCCAGCGTTCATTATGCACGTAGAGCACAGCTGTGGCGAAGGTGGCCTGGGTTGACCCTTTAGGAACTGTGGAGTCATCGAGATAGCCCAGCTTGGCGTCTCCTTCTCCCTCTGGATCCCCCACATACTGACCCAACACCACCTCTGACATGGACACCGGAGCGATGCACTTCAGCACCTTCACCTACAGAGGGAGCCCACGGTTACAGGGTCAATGAATGTCCATTTTTTCCTGGTGTGGAATATAACCTCCAACACATAATGTCTTTGTATCACTGGTATTACAAGTGCCAAAAGCGTCAGCATCTCTTTGAAATTATATTTTGTACCTTTTCATCCCTCACATCATCGGAGCTGGTGGAGGCTGGTTTCTCCATGGCAACCAGGCAGAGCATCTGGAGCAAGTGGTTTTGCATGACATCGCTGCCCAGGAAAAAGGGACCAGGTGGCAAAACAAAAAACACAAAGTAGACTGTGATGCCTTTGATTATGTGGATTAATACTGTAACAGATTCATTTTGTGTGATTCACGTGTGTGTACTGATGCATGTGCTAACAGGCATTGATTGCACTAATAGAAAACTTTTGTATCCCGAATAGTGACATTTATTTTGCAGCAAAGTATCAATAATAATGGTTTATTGATGATAACAAAGATCAAATTTAACACTCACTGCTGCAAATGCAAAACATAATACTTGAATATAGCAGCTTCCAATCTCCTCTATTTGTCTCTAAAATCACCTCATATTATTTCCTTTCAAAGTTGGATTACTCAAACAGTGCACTGTAAATGTCCCAATACCATTAAGACAATGGGCCAGATGGAGAAAATTTGCTTAAAAATATGCAAAGTCAGTTCAAGATTCACCAAAACTGGCCCAACGTGTAGTGAATTCTCCTCACCGGATGATGCCAAAATCGTCAAAGTAACCTCCTCGTCCCTGAGTGCCAAAGGGCTCTTTGAAGGTGAGGACGACACAGGCCACACTGTCCCTGTTCCAGATTGGCCCAAAGATACGATTCCCAAACCTGGAACACACAGAGGATCACATGGTCGTCCTCGGCTCATCAGCATGCACATGCAAGAGACAGCTGTCGATGACAACATGCATTGATAATATTCCTTCAGTCTCGTTCGTCTTTTTTTTAAATGTTTTTCCTTTTCATTTGATATTCAAATAGGCTTCCCTCAGGCCAAAAAACCAAGAACCAGCTGAACCTGGAGTTCTGGTATTTCACCCACCAAAATTAAACGACTACAAATACAAAATGAATGGTGGTAATTAAGACAATCATGACATGCAACATAATTCTTGGTCAAATTATATTAAATCAACAACAGCCCGTTTTGTTTCAAATGCAAATACAGTGTCACAAATATTTACAGGGAGACAATGCACATGAGAGTGCTACTGAGAGATGTTGATGGATGTGCTGAGGGCATTATGTGCTTTGAATTGTTGTTCACCACGATGCCACAGACATTCAAGCGCAAATTCTTGTCTATCGGGCATTAGACACTTTATCTATGCCAGAGCACCATCAACCTTCATCGTCATCCCAGTTTGCACAACTAAGAAAACCTTTTCTATTACAGTAAGCACCACACACCATGACACTGTAAGGAACTTGGCCTTCTTACCTGAGGACCATGAGGTTCTGCACCATTTCCTTGCCCAGGTAGTGATCTATACGGTAGATCTGTTCCTCAGTGAAGAGAGAGGAGAGGTGGGCAGACAGCTCTTCAGAGCTTTGCAGGTCACGTCCAAACGGCTTCTCTACAATTATCCTGTTCCAGCCTCTGCACAGTGCACACACACACACAGAGGAACATAGAAAGAGAGAGCACATATTAGCCCAGGTTCAGTTTGTCTGAGACCATGCTCATTTAAGATGATAAGCTCATTCCCTGCTGAGTGAGGGCAAGTTCAATTTGAGTACAGTCAAAGTACAAAAAGGCAAAAACATGAAAGTCCTCAAGAAATGAATCATCTTAACAGGTGACATCATCCTGCACTAATGGGTGTAAATTCAAATTCCAACCAATAAAACCCTCACAAATCTTTTAACACCCTCTCATCCACATATCCTTTACAATAAAATGGTCTTTCTCTCCCAAAGTGATATCGTGTTGGTTTAGCATTAGGGTTTGGTCCATCCTATTGGTTTACACTTGTGAATGATCCTTCCCTGCACTATGTCCCGCACAGGCATCCTGTATCAACAAGAAATTTATCTAAGCAAGAAAGTAAGAGTCCATTTCATGGAGGAGATTGTAAAATATGAATTAAACAGTTTAATGCAGTGACAGTGTCAGTGACAGAGGTGTTTGTACTGACTTGGCGCTCATACAGTGGTGTCTGATATTCTTGGTAACATCATGGTAGACAGTGGGTGGCAGTGCCAGGTAAAAGAGCCGGTTGGCCTCAGTTCCTCCAGGCAGAGATAGGAGCTCTTTGTGAAGGTTGGCAAAAGAACTCTCATCTGCGTATACCCCACTGACATACGAGTTCCTGCTGAAGAATGTCGACAGCCTATCTGCCTCCGACTCTGTCACCTGAGGTAAGAAAGTGAGAGTGTTGACGTTTAAAAAAAAAAAAAAAAAAAAAAAAACATGGATGAAGATTCTCACACCTCAGAGGTAAACAAGTTTGATCCCCATGCTATGTTTTTACCTTCAGGTAGGGCATGCATGCGGCCCGGATGGCATCCACTGTTAAGTTGGAGCGCGCAAAGCCCACAAAATATGTCTGCTCAGGGAGGAGGCCATCTCTGAACAACCACCTGGCAGAGAACAGAGCAGAGCAGAGGAACACATGGTTGGTTTATACCCAATTTCACAAGTATCAGCCCAGATTAGAAGCTTTCATCAGCCTTTGCTATGCTAATGATTGCAAAACCCTTATACGTTGACTCACCATAGAGTTGGGTAGATTTTCTTCTTAGCTAGATCCCCCTGTAGGTGTAGACACACATTCAAAATTAAAATGTAGCCTAGAGAAATACAGGCAAGGTACACAACCATTACATGCATGTTGATGCCGTGTTGTGGAGTTACTCTACTGCTGCCAAGTCAGTGCAGTCTGGCAGAAAAGTAATTATTCCAGCACACATACCTTCGTAAGTCTCAAGATGCTTCAGCACTACAGGCTAACAGGTGAGAAGGCTGCTCTGGCTTACTTAATTATTGCATAACCCTAGTAATCCCACTGGAAGCAAGTGCCAACCACAAAGGCATTCAGGAAGGTGTGGTTGTGCTTTACTAAAATACCACTTCACAACCTGTTGCTTAGTGTGAAAACTGGAGTAAAAAAATAAATAAATAACACAATCAGCCTTCTGATGATCCTCTGGTTTCAGGTGCTAGATGACTATCAAGTACAGGGATACCAGGCCTCTATCAAATATTTAGCATTAAAACCATTTGTGTTCTTGTCTGCTGGAGTAAATCAGCTTCATGACATAATCCTGCTAGGAGAGGAGACAAAGTCAACCTCCTACAAACAACTGCAGCACTACACACACACACACACTGAAAGATGCTCTGTTGAATAAAACAGATACTATTTCTGCATGGCACAACTACATCTGTGAAACAAGCAAAGACAACGTAAGCAGTGTGCACAGCCATGCCCTTGCCCTGACTTGACTCAATCGTGCTGAATAGAAAATGCTGACAGTCAGTGACACTGCAGAAATCAACAGCGCCACTCACCTCACCAAGAGCAAATAGGGCAAGAAAAGGGAGGAGGGGAAGATGGTGAAGAAATTACACTAGCTGGAAAGGAATCTTTTAAAGTAAAGCTAGAGCGAAGCCATGCATTTTTATACACCACAACAACTTTGCTCCTTTATTACAATGGGGATGACAAAATAGTTCCTTACACAATAATTTTGCAGAAACATTGTTTGGTCAGTGAAAACGCAGCTAACTAACAGCAAAATTGCGAGAACATCTAAATTGGACACTTCGTCAAGCAATGTTCCTGCACAATAATGTCTGTCTTTTTATTTTTAATCATAGCAACACATGCAAGCGATTTTCAAATTCTTTCTGCATTTTTCTATTTAAAGACAGGTAACTCTGGGCAAGTCTAAGCCCTAGCAGGAAGTAAGGTGTAGAAGGAAACAGAACACAAAAACTACAAGGAAAAGGTAGAAGGAAACAGGTGTGTAACATTTAGAATGACAGGACTGGAATGACTCACTGGATGAGATGTCTCTAAACTGTATGAGGAAACTCTAAACTGTGAAAGGAGAAACTTTTCTCAACAACATTCTTTCAGTTTATGGTGTGGATGAACCTTTTGTGACAAAGACAAGGGCCAAACATGACTGTACTGCTCTTCACAGCTGGCAAAGCAAAGAGGAACCTCGACATCTTCCTTGTCCAAACACCAGTCTGTAGAAAGCAGATGACTGCTCGATGCATATTTGCAGAAGCTTGGCGAAATCAGTTTCCACATTTCCTAAACCAGATTATGTGCAATTATTGCACTATTTTTAGAGGTTTCAACACACTCTCTCTTTGAAAATCAAACAACCTTGTATCCAAAAATCCTTATGTAAGTTGCCTGCATTGAAACTGTGCCAAAGAATAATGGTAATGGGACTTGGTGGAACATTATGTACAGTACACATTTCCCAACAGGCTAATTGCACAGTAAACTCAGTGTGTTTGATTTTGATCCTGACCCTCATCACTACTGATCATCTGTGACATGTCAGCTGTCATTTCACAGCTGTAGGCTACCTCTTCTAATAGCAGTTCCTGTTCTGTGTATCTTTCTGACACAGTCACTGACTCGACTTTCACTCCCCTCCCCCAAGCCTCACCGATGCTCCCATGATGATGAAGATGTGAGCATCTGACTGTCGGAACTCCTCATCCTCATGCAACTCCTTCCTCAGCTCCCCGAACACCTCAGAGCGAGAGAGGGGGATGTTGCTCATTTTCTCTGAGGGGAGCAAAGAGCATGGAAAAAAAAATACATAAACAGAAAATCAGATTCCATTAATTAGCTGGCCCATGATGATAATAAATGCACAGACTATAGCCAACCTTACAAAAACTTTCACAATGCACATTTAACATGGTCACTATGCATTAAAAATAAAAATTTAAAAAAAAAAAAAAAAAATGTAAAATCCCACAGTGGTGGAAAAACTGGCTGATAAAGATTATTATTATGTCTTAGGGGGGTTCAACTCTAGATATCTTGCAACCTGTCTGAGAGAAGAGAAACCCTAGATTGCAACAACTCTGGGTTTACTTCCTTGTGTGCAATTTCAGTTTAATAACAGTAAACCAAATAAGGAAGCGGGGCATTTATATTTTCAGGGAAATGTCCCATCAGTCCTGCAAGTAACACTGCACAAGTTTCCCTCATAATAAAACCTGCTGCAATCCTCTGAAGGGATGCAACACAAAAACCAATCAGCATTTACACAGCAAGAACAAAACTCATCTGTGTCATTGAACTCGTTCTTTGTGTTTGTGAAAGACAAAAGGTGCAACTCCAGCAACTAGTAAAAGGCGTAACCGGACAATGCAAAAATACCAGAAATAACCACAACTACACGTGCACGGCTGTCATATGGCTCCTCTGCAGTCGTTTACTACGGCGCCTTAACTCCCAGAAATAGCTCTGCACACACAACGCACCATTACTATAATGATATTAGCAAAATCCTCACCTCAATCCCGTATTTACAGGGCTAAATCTTACCGCTGCCACCGCGACAAAGCTGGATACGTCTGGCTAACACATCAAGACAACGCTGGCTGACATTTTGTGGCTCATTCGTTGTGTATGTTAGCTAACGTTGGCCAGGCAGTAACGTCCGGGATGATACGGCTGGGATTATGCTGCTAAACTGAGCTGCAAAGCGTTTGATCACTGACTGGAACTGGGCTAATACGAAAATCGCCCTGTCATCAAGCCCCAGCTGCCCATGCTGTTATGACAACATGACCTGACAAGCTGAAAATCCATATGGGCATCCCCTGCTAGCCGCCACAGCTAGCAGTGCAAGCAAGCTACATGAGTAAAACAGCAAAAAATAACCGACGAGCATCAACAAAACAACCGCGGCTACTTACGAGTCCTGTAACGAGAGGATAGCCGAGGAATTGGACGATGAACCTGGCCGAACCGACGGGCTAAAACAACTTTAAAACATCAACTACGCACAGCCAGAGCCCTTCATGAGTGCAGCCCTGCCTACTTCCCTGTTAAGGTGACAAAGCAAAATTGAGTGATTTTATTGGTTTGAGGGAAACTCACCAGCGCTCGCTCGAGTTCCCATCACTGTCGGCTCCAACTACGTCACCGACTCGGAGAGGCTCCACAGCGCGTGTGTGGGCGTGGCCACACTTGTAACCCCCCTCCTCCACCCACATCAATCATCACACACACACACACACACACACACACACACACACACACACACACACACACACACACAGCACAGAACTTGCATGCACATGTCTCCTTTATTATAATGTAAATTAGACAGGTGGTGTGCAACTGCCTGGTCACTTTGGTTGGCAGGCATCGGGAAACAAGGTTAACATCTCAAATCCTCTTTTTTATTTTATTTTATTTTATTTTATTTTATTCCTTTTTTAAAGCAAAAACAGTCATCAAAAAAGAAACGGTTCCTTTTCTTTTTTCTCTCTCCTTTTTAGCACCATCAATGAAAAAGAAACATTGCAAAACATAACTGCAAGTATGTCAACAATCTCTTTTATTTGTTTGTTTATTAATTTATTTGTAAGTAAACGTGTGTGTGTGTGTGTGTGTGTGTGTCAGCTGAGCACCCAGCGCTGATTACGACTGCTGGATTTACAGGTTGTCATCTTCAATCTGCCTCGCTGCACTGTCAAACATTTGCCTGACGATGGGTTCTTCAGGTGGTGCTCCTGCAAACCACACAGCACAACACAAACCAATGGGAACTTATAATAATAATGACAATACATTTTTTAGTGTGTTTTAAAGGGTTTAAAAGAGTGTCACATCTGAGAAGCTGTGAAACACACTTTGGAGAAGCGGGACCAAGATGAGGAACAGGAAATTTACAGTAAAGCAGCCTGTGATTTTTGTAGTTGGCCTGTGCATCGAGGGACATGTAGAAATGCTGGTTGCCCAAGACTGAGTTACGGTTTAGAAATACATACTGGGGTGAACTGCCACTCTTGCGCAGGAGCCACTGTTGTTCTTTTGCCCTTAAAGCGGCACAGTTTGACAGACACCGGGGTTTCTCCAGGGTCTGCCTGCAGACACAGCTGTTTGCCGGTGTTATGCCGCAGCTCTCGCCGGGATGTGTACTCAAAATACTGACAGGCACACAGATAAACTGTATGATTAGGATAAGTGCGCAAAAATAATCCCCAATCTCGATGCTATCACATTATCAAAATGAAAACCATACAGCAGCCAACTCTGTGGGTCTAATAGAAGTTAAAGTACCTGTGATCCTCCCATGTTGTGACAAGTGAGCATTTTGATTATATTTGAAGCTTTGTGAACATCCACGCACAAGTTTGAACTGGAGCTCTTCAGCTGCAGAAAATGATTGAATAGGACAGTGAGGACTATTTGTTGAGTGTAAGGTAATGAATTGTGAATGATGAATGAATGTTGATTAAAATAAAAGGAAATGTACCGCTCCAAACATGACAGGGTTGAGCTCAGGCACATAGGCCTCTGGGTAAACGTTGTTCAGGTACCAAGTAAAGTTTTTACACTTTAACTTCTCCTTAATTTTCAGACAGCCAGAAACATCTCCGAATGTATTCTGAGAGGAAAATGAGGACACAAGAAAGGAATTGTGAGAAAATGAGGAACAGGTCACACAACTCAATAGTGTTTGTATTACATGATGCTCCTCCCTCTGTGCAACTATCTCACCTCTCTGGCAATGGCAGCAGCTTTTCTGTTCATCCGATAATAGATCCATTTGTAGTCGTCCATCCAGACCTCAGCCAGGCGTACCAGGTTGCGAGTGACCACAGAATTGCCTTTGGGAAAGGTGTGGGGGCTCTTCAAGCGGAAAATATGTCCAACCACAGAACAAGGAATAATCTCCAGCTGACCCCCACACTGCCACACCTAAAGCGTGCACAAAACACAAGTTAGAGCCCATTAACTGCTCATGACCACATCAAGTTTCCCTGCTGTTGGGAAAAGGAAGTTATTTATATTTTGTGAAGTACTGCATTTGTATTAGCTGTGTTTCTATAGGAGAATACTGTAGGCCTCTTACCCTGAAGGACATCTCCAAATTTTCACCTCCCCAGAACTCCATCTGGTCATCGTAAGTCCCAATATGCTCAAAGTAAGATTTGGATACAGAAAAGAGGCCACCAGCAAAGGTAGGAGTTCTACAAAATTAGTCACAAAACAGTCACTATCAATAACTCTGTGTGTGTGTGTGCGTGCGTGTGTATGTGTGTATCAGTGTATGTGTGCACCTGATAGGATAAGTCTCATTCCTCCTTCGCATCTCCTCCTTTTCTGGAGTTGTCTCCCACCGAAAATTGAGGCTCCAGTGAAATATTCCCCGGTTATGAAAGTGAGGGTTATCGACAGGCTTGCTGAACTTCAGGTTGTTTCGGTCAATCGTGGCTATATTAGGGCTCACCACAGCAGTGGGGTTCTCTGCTATCCGAGCCAGAAGAGGCTCCAGCCATCCAGGGAAGCATTCACCTGTCCAGAAAAACACAGGGAGGATGAGTATCCAAACTACGGTGCAACATTTGTCAATCAAACATCAGAGTTACTGTGATCAAGGGCATAACCAGGAATTATGGACCTTACACACACAGCTGGTGACTCTGTGTCCTCCACAACTTTTCTGATTTACAGTTTAGAGACTTTAGGGGCCAGTCTGTATCGTACTTCTAAAACACATGGTATAGTATAGAGTATTTCATTCCTGCACTCTCATGTTGTTGTGCTCTTGCACTTAAAACCAATTTATCAAATAAACTAGCAAACCCTCTGCCGGTGGCTTGGTGCAGGAAGCGGGAATGTAAGTAACAGGAAAGTGATGCCTACATTTTAGTCTGGCACTAGAGGAAAGGTCATGAATTCACCAAAGCAAGTTCATCCTCTGAGTAGCATGAATCTGCTTCCCAAATTTCATGGCAATCTGCCCCATAGATTTCAAAAGATGATACCTTGAAGTGAAATATTTCACGGACCATAGGTGAACAGACATTTAACTTAATATCAGTGGGGAAAAAAAAAAAAAAAAAAACAATTCAACCTCAGTGAACAAAACGGAAAGTGTTGCATTATGGGGGTGCATACAGTGGGAGTCGAGGAAGGTGAGAACCTCTCCCCGTGCAGCCTGAGCCCCCAGCAGCCTGGCTGTGATCAAGCCCTTCCTCTCCCTCTGGCGTAGCACACGTACAATCTTCAGCTTCTGTACATACTTTTCCAGACGGGTCTTCAGATGATCTACAAACAGAGGCCCACAAGTAAATACACAGATGGGAAAATCCAGTCCGTCATGTTACTGTAGTTATGACAATAGCGTAGTTTTGGAGTGGCATCTGTGCTCTGTTGTGCAAATACACAAAACAGACATTCATGTAAACACATATAGATCAAGTCAAACCTCCAGGAGAGAATCTGTCCAAATGTCTGAGGAGTGTCATGGCTTTGATTGCTGTTTTATTCACTGATGCTCATATTCATGTGTAAATATGTGTCAACGAATGCCCATTATGTTACCCACAAATATATGAGCCATCAACCGTGTTATAAACTACCGTGTGTGTATCATCTATCCGAGATCGTATGAAACTTGAATCAGGGATATTTGATGTTTGAGTGGATATATGCCAGTTTATACATTCAGCTCCATCTCAACACTTGCAGCACTGTGGAGAAGTCCTGTGTGCACACCATCTGTGCTGGCATCATCCACCAGCAGGATCTCTGTGAGCAGAGCAGCAGGGGCGGTGTGTAAGACGCTGTAGACTGTCCTCAGCAGAGTGGACCACGCCTCGTTGTGAAACACTATGATCACACTGGTGGTGGGGAGACCAGGACAGCGCCAAAACCTCTGCTCCACACAACTGCCAACCAAAGACCAACCAAAAGCAGCATCAGAGTGTATGTATCTGTGCAACAGCAAGAGCCAAATCACAGCATCATGCAGGAACCTTTCCTTGAATGTACTCACTCGGGGTGCCGTGAGTCACTGCCCAGGCTGCGGTGCAATGAGATGCGGTCACTGGCAAACTGGTTGAATTGGTTTTTGGCCATCCCTGCTTCTTTCTCCAGATGTTCAGCAAAACTCAAAGTGCCTGACACGAAGGCTTTTCCGTTTGCCCCCGGTGCCCTGAGGTTTTGACGAGGCCTTTGTAGATGGGGTTTGAGCTCCTCTTTGCTGTAAAAGCCAGGTGGACAGCTGGGATCAGGGGCTTCAAGCCGGAGGCCTGAGCCACTCATCACACCCGTCACAGGCCGATGTTTCTCTCTCAAGTCTTTGAGTTCCTGGAAAGGTGTGCTCTTCCTGCTATAGTGCATGACATATCGTAGAAGAAACAAGAAGCTTGCCAAGACGGCCAGCTTAGCAGCATGAGTCAGTCGGTGGGGAAAGAAGCGCATGGCAGTAGAAGGAAGCCTTAAAAAAAAAAAAAAAAAAAAAAAAAAGATGCAGACTTATTGTTTATTCTTTTAACTATACTAAACACAGTCAGAGAAAGGGGTAATAATCTGAGGAAAAAGCCATAAATTCACAAGAAAAAAAAGTCATAAAACTATGAAAAAAAAACCCTCAAAAATTCAGAGATTATGAAGGCACAAATTTGCAAGAAAAAAAACTCAGAAATTCTGAGATTAAAGTTGTAAATTTATGAGAGAAAAAGTCATAAATTTATGAGGAAAAAACTCAAATTTATGAGAAAAAAAGCTTAAAAATTCACAAACTTACAAGAAAAAACAGGTTTAGGGTTTAGTAACAAGGAAATAGTGGTGATTTTAGTCCAGAATCATAATATTATCATCAGCATCCAGACTTTGAAGAGACACTGCTGTGACCTGGGCCTATTCAGAAGAAAACAATATTGTGATTCTGGGCTGAAACCACCAGGGTTTCAGTTTATCCTAAAATAAATAAATCTCTTATTCAAAATTATACTCACTGATTGTAGTTCTGAATGGTTATTCCTCCTGGCTTCCTTTATGCCGTCTGCGGAGACTGAACTATCAGCATTCCAGTTTTGGAAAACCCAGATTCATGCACTTATAATAAATAGGCGTGTTACAAGAACAGCGAGGAAGAAATACAATCCAAATCAAACCAGTCTAATGCTTTAAAATGAAGGTCATTTTTACTGTGATAGCAAAACACATATTGTGAGAGGTTTCAGCACATGACTAATCTATAGAGCAGACTATATACAAATTGCATCATTCTTTGTAAGGGAAAAAATGACTTCTGTGACTTCTTCCACCTAAATTTTGGCCTCTATTTAGTATTACTACACCTCCTCCTCCCTACTGCTATTACTACTATTACAACTACTACTGCTACTGATACAACTAATACTAATGTTCATGTTCCTCCTACTTTATTATTACTATATTTTACGTTTTTTTTTAATTATTATTATTATTTCTAGGCTTACATCATTTTTTTATTCATAGGCACTAGCACTGCTTCAGCCACTTTACTCACTGCTTGAAATACTTCAGTTACTCCCTGGGTTACTTCAAGTACTGTCTCAGGTACTTTAATTACTTCAGCTTTGGGGGGAGGAGCCTGTTGCCATGGTCACGTCTAAACCTAAAAGTTGTGATTTATTTACAGGCTGGTGCGGCTCGTCCTCTTGTCTCCTCTTCAGCTCTTCTCGGTGTCCAGGCGGAGTGTGGCACAGACATGGCTTTCTTCGGCTTAACAAATTTAGGCTATCAACACCCCATTAGGGATAAAATGATAGTGGCTCAGAGAGGACCGCCTCAGGCTCCGGGTAAGAGGAGGTGCTTTCACTTAGCTAGCGTCCATTCGCCTCTAATGAGGACAAGAGACAAGTTATTTTTTCTTTCCATATATTAATTTGAGATCAGTCAAGCCCACAGTATGAGCATACAATCCTGTTTTAATGACTGGGCAGGACCAAATTGCATCTAGGTAAAAAAGGACAACAACATATCTTTGTTTTGCATTCATTTATATAGGATAATTACACGGCGAGTGCAGTTAACTTCTCCACTAATTTTCATTTATTCATTCGTCATTTTTAGTCGGCCAGTTGGTTTTGTTCAACTTCTTTAGAGTTAAAAATAAAAATGTTAACTTATAACTCACAATATATTTGAAATATTTGCTTAAGAAATCCCTTTTTCCGATTTGGAGCGCTTTTTTGGGTTTGTTTCTATAGACCTGGTTGCTTGATTCTCTCGCGAGATCTGGCAACACTGCCAGTTACCCCCCTAAGATGCATAACTCTGTCCTTAAACGCACCATGAACAGATAATTTCCTTATCTCTGCTTTCCCTTCCCTTAGCCTCACAATATATTTATTTCTTCCTCGAAGAAGATAATGCAAGACACAATTTACCATTGGCTAATGTTGCCTAGCAGCTTGCTCTGGTGAGGTTTCTAACAAACAAGAGTTTAATTTCTCTGAGAAATTAAATTACAAGGCTAAATGTATGAGGATGACTCTTTTTCCATACAATCCACCGTCTCCACTATCACTTCTTTAAGTATTTTACTTTATAGACTGTCATTCTGTACCAGATTATATAGTAGACAATAATTTTACCAAAGTATGTAGTTAGTTAGACAGTACTCATGATATGTAACCTGATGATGTATTAATTTTATTAAATATACATTATTATTTTTTAGTAGGGGATGCAAACCCTAGGCACCATCGTGTAAGTCAAATGCTTTATGTCAGTCCAATGTTGATTAGGAAGTTTTAAAAGTGTAAAAGTTCATATTGACTGTAAAAATAATGGGTGTACTGGTTTCATTGCACCAGTGTAGCCTAATACAGCTAGTGATCACCATACAGTAAAATGTCTCTCCTTACAGATGGTGAGATGAAATCCAGATCAGGATTGCCCCCGCCTCTTGAACGACCACAGGGACCCCTCAGATGTACAGACATGTGCAGTGTTTACAACCAGCCTCTTCCCCACAGTAGTGAGATTCACCACGGGAGTCAGAAACTGTACAAAGATATGGTCAGAAGGGGAGGCACACCCCGATGTGAGTTATAATACTGATAGTGAACTTTATTATAGCACTACAAAGCGCTCAGAAGACATACAGGGAATGGTATAATCAAAACAAATTGAATCATAGGTAGGGATTTGATTTGATTTGATTTGATTTGATTTGATTTGATTTGATTTGATTTGATTTGGAAGTGATGATAAGAAATTGTAAGTTTGGCTCCATCTCTTCCTTAGCTCCTAACCAGCTGTACGTCATGCCTCTGACGGACAGCCAGCAGTACGGATGGCTTGTATCCAAGGACAAGAGTCCTGATTCGTGGACCCAAATCAAACGATTTCCCCTGAAGGAAAGTGAGATGACCAAGTAGGTAAAATGTAGAAGTCTTAACTCTCAATTTAATTTTTTTTTTATGTTATCAAAATTTTTGAGCTTGTTGTCTACTTGTTACTTCCACAGATTTGTAAAACAAATGTCAATGACAGACCGGGAGTTCAGCCTCTTCTAACAGCCTCTCCGGGGCTTTTTCCTCCAGTTTTCATGAGGACACACACACACAAACATTAAACTGCTAGCAGACTCAGTTTTGGACATGATCCATGCTTTGTTTTGTTGCTAATGAGTTTAAGTGAAATTAGTTTTGTTGTCTAGACCAATATACTGCTTTTGATACTATTTTTTTTTTTTTTTTTTTAGGTATTTAGCTATAAGTACCTAACCTGACACTACCTGTTGAGGTGTGAATGTGCAGACTTGTCAATGCCTGGTGGACACCAAATGATGATTTTTAACTTCCTTGGTTAAAGACTATTTTAACTGGTTATTAGAAAAGGTCTAGAAAGCCAGTATTTGCCATAAATCCTCCTGTGACCACAGAGCTGAAAAGATCAAGATGTGCTGCTTTATTGTGGGATTTTACTGTTTCTTAGAGGATTAATAGTGATGAAACCTTCTGTATTTCAGATGGTATTGGATGTCATGTCTGATATCATTGCACAAATGTATTTACATTTACTTTTTTACTTGTGCAATTATTTGTGGATTTCCATGAGTTCAGTGAATCAGTGTGAGTGTGTGTGTTGGTCTGCGTGAGAGACACTCTACCCACTTCTGAAGCAGGGGTGTTGTTTCCAGTTACAGGGTCATTGAGTAAGTCAGTCAACACACACTGTAATCTCAATGGATGCTTTAAAAAATTCAGAGGATGGAGCTGTAGCTTTAAAGCACAGTACACATGAAGTATACATTGAGGACTCCTTGCTGATGCTGTAAGGGGATGGAAAAATATGTTGTATTACTGTTGTATGATGTAATTACATCATCAAACTAAAGATATGATGAAGCGCTGTGGCTATCAGTTGCTGGGAATGCATGTAGGAAGCACATCACCACACACAAGAGCCATTGATTTTTTTTTTTTTAATTCTTTTTCTTCAAGGGGAAATGTTATTTTTCTCTTTGTCATAGTCCTCAGCTCTTCTTGTCCTTCACCCCTGCAAAACACTCCCCTTTCAACTCCTTCAACTCAGGGAAAATACAAATAAAACAAAACAAATACGGAAGGATTCATCAGGCCTGAGCAAAAACACTGTTTCAGTAGTATGGGGACCACCTTCCTCCCCTCTCCTGTTCCCCGAAAACATCCGAAGAATTAACAATCAACACAAGTCTATGGACAGCCAGTAGAAATAGAATACATACAATGCACATGTTAATAAACTCATGTCCATTCTTTAAACTCTCTCTTCATATGAATCACTCCTCATTGGTCACAGTTCACTTGATAAGTTTGTGATCTACAAGCTGCACTGTTCTCTGGTGCTCCTGCTATGCCCCGAAGCCAAATATCATTGCACAGGAGGGACCGATAGCACAAGGCTGCATGAGCTGGCTTTGGTACAAACATGATCAACTGTTAGTGGCCATTGTTGAGAGTGGCAGAAGAGTCAGGGCTGATTCTTTCCAGAAAGACGAGCGGAGTTAAGGGCATCCCTTTTGACAAACCAAGATCACTGTAATGATGCGAATGCTTACTGAAAATTATATTTTGACAAGCCCTCATCCCTTTCTGTCCCTCCATATATCCAGATAGGGTGAACAGGCACAATTCCTGCTCAGTCTTCTACTATGATTTGTTTTCTATTAACTTAAGGCAATTAAACTCAGCAGTAAGTCCTTCCAGTGTTGCTAAAAGACTGACTGGTGGGGGGAAATTAAAACAAATATCTGTGCTAATCTTGCCATGTCCTTTTCACTACGTAGTGTAATTCCAGAGATTATGTGCTGCCATTTGTTATGTCTAATTAAGGAGAGGTTTAAGGCGTGGAAGAGAGAGGTCATCTTAAAGCCTGTCTGAGATTTACAATACTGCAGTAGTGGAATAAAAAAAAAAAAAAAAAAAGTACAGTGAATTACCTGTATATGTGTGTTTACTGCTATGCTTTTGTGAGCATACACCACTTGGGTTCTGCTGCAAAGGCAGCTCATGGTTATTACTATACATGATCATGTCTACCGCCAGTTTAAATACTGTATTGTACATTAGGATTTAACAGCAGAGTAGGTTGGCTGCAGTTGATCAGTTGGTACCAGTGAGCTTGAGCTTTACGTCTGGCATTTTACAAGAAAGCGTGCTGGTCTTTGATCCTTTCATTGGAATGGAATCATCATAATAAGCATAATAATTAATCAGAATCATCATAATAACAACATTAAGAATATACAAATGATGGATACAGAAGTGATACAAAATACTCAACGTTAAAACAAACAAAAATGAAAACAAGATACCACAATCAGACATGCTTCAGAGCGGTTATGTTTGGCAAGAAAGCAGTTTTGTTGTATCATAAAAACCTCACAGTGAAAATAGTTATGCCCCTTCAAGATTACAAAGCACAGTATTCAGTCAAATTCAATATATATCTCTTTCTTTCTTTTTCTTCATCTTCATGGAAGAATCAAACTGTGTGGTACCATTGCATTCAAATCCAATGTTTTCCCCCTGATGGCTCTGGAACGTCTTGATCTAAGTTCCTTCATTTCCTTTTGCACCAAAAATACTTCTTTGAAAGGGAAGGAGCAGTTAATGACAATATACTGTTATGGCTGAAACCAGCTGTCTGTTGGCTGCTCAAGCTCTGAGGAACCAATCTGACGTGGAATGAGGATGAAGAGGATCCTAATCCTAGAATGGAGCTACTCCTACTCTTCCAAGGCAGGACTAAGATAAAAATACAGATTTCCGATTTAACTCTTCATTAATTTTGTCTAGAGGTTGAGGGCAGCAACATCTTCCAGATTGTTGATGGGGTGAGCTCACGCTGTCCGAGTGACAGACGAAATGAAAGTAATTGTACATATTTCATGAAAAACATGAAGCAGCCTTTACTGCAAGAAGTGGGGTGAAAAGACTGAGGGTAGGCCTACTGCCAACAACAGAGTTAGTGATCATTGCTGACTTTAGCGAGAACATATCATGTCTTGCCTTGTTTTTAGTAAATACTTTAGTCTTTGGTCAATATTTTCCTCCTCAATTTATACATATATTCATACACACACAAATATGCATGTACATACACACTTATAAACGTGTAATAAACTGGATATTTGTGCACGTATGTATTCACACTTTTCATAAAGGACCTTTTGCACAAAACATCAAGATTGAAATAAATAATTAATCCAGAAACAAAATATGAGTACCTGTTCATAATTCTTGTAAAATAAAAATGACTGAAAAAACAAAAACAAAACAAAACACACAAAATAAAGAAAAATAAAAAGTAGCCTTATGTACAGCGTTTATCTTCTTTTGACACAGGCTAAAAGGCGTTGTTTTAAATAAACAGACTTTGCATCTTTCAAGAAGCCTGAGAGAGAGGCTAGACATGAGAAAAAACACGTTGTCCTTCAATGTGTACGTGGGCCAAAATGGCTGTCAAACAAGAACATCTTCCTCTCATCGAGAACACTTTTCCCTCTGAAGTCCTAAAGTCTCAAAGTCTCTTCCTCTTTGCTTGGAATTCAAGTGATGGCATTGCTAGTTATTAGCCATTAGCTCACGATGGGAGTCCTCACTCAGTGGTGCTGTGTCCTTGCAGCGGGGATTATCCCAACATCTGCCGCTGTGATGGCTGCTAACTGTTGGGTGGTCCATCATTCAGGAAGTAGGTTGTCATTTCGCCTTTACCTTTGACCTTAACGACTCCGCGACACTCGAGCACGTACCCTTTGCTTGCAAGCACCTGGTAGAGGTCTGTAGTCACCTGTGGGCCAAAGTCCAAAATTACTATGTTGCTGTATTTCGAACTTCACTATATCAAATATGACTATTGTCACTGTTTAATTACAATATATTAGTGCATGAATCCCACCTGTATGCGGTCAGGTACTCCTGTGCTGTCCATACGACTGGCCACATTAACTGTGTTTCCCCAAATGTCATATTGTGGCTTTCGTGCCCCAATAACCCCTGCTACCACTGGTCCAATGTTCAGACCTGGAAAGCACACAGAACAATACATTTATAGTAGTAAATCTGACATACATAGCACACAATGGAGTGCTCTACACAAATCACAGATTAAAAGAAGTAATATGAGGAACACAGTAAAATGATAGTGATTTAAGAGAATAGTGTTTTTGGAACGAAATATAGGCACTATTTCATTATTCAACATTGGCAAAGTGGTTCTTTAACCTGTTTTAGTTATTTAACCTGTTTACTAAGTTACAAGCCTTTGGATCAGTGGGATTCACAAATGATTTGAACATCACCTTTCCTGTCCCTTACCTATCTTCATCTGGAAATTGTTGAAGGAATGCTCATTGATATATTTCATCTGTTCTCTCAGTCTCATTGCGTAGTCCGCCAGTGCAGTAATATGGGAACGGCCCTCCTTGTCGTAGGTGGAGTCGTTGAGACCAGAGGCCGCCATGTAGGTGGAGCCAATAGTCTTGATCTTCTCTAGCTGCCTGTACTTCTCTTCGCTGATGATCTGAGACGAGGACAAAAACAGGCCACGGTTACATTTTGGAAATTACAAATTATAATACATTCTTTGTAAGAGAAGGTCAAATGAGGTGCAAAAACATAAAGAGGAGCACAAATTACAAATGCACACAAAGACCGATGATCCCAACCCTCACCTCATCGAAGTCAGCGATGATCTCGTTGAGCAGCCGGAGACACTCGACTCCCTCGTTGTTGGCCTCCAGCTCCACGTAGAACTCAGAGAAATTGCTGATGGAGGCGAACATGACGGCCACGCACTCACACGACTGGTAGTACAGCTCGTCGTTCCGCCGCTCACGTGCCAGGAAGTGGGCCGCCACGTCCTTGGGCAGGATATTATGGAGGAGGCGACGGTTGTAGGCCTGCAGCTCCTCCATCTCCTCCTTCTCCTCTGTGGCCTGATAGAGGAAGACAGGGAGAAAGAACAGGTTGTTGGAAAACATCTGACAACATCCATAGCTGCTTTTATCACAGATATTCAGTGTGTGTGAATGCAATTTACTGTATGGTATGGTGAGGATATAGAAAAGGCTGCAAATATTTACCTTCGAATAAGCAAAAGCGTTAATTACCTATATCAGTGTGAGACAATTTCATCAATTTGTTGGTCAAATTTGAGTCATTTTACCAGCATGAAGCAGAAATTCTGCCTGGAGATCAGAGACCTGCAGGAGTTTTAACACAGTGGGATGGAGCCCCCTTGTGGATGCTGTATATACCTGTAGTTTCCACAGGAAGTCGAGGCGTGCGGTGGATTCAACCTGCTGGGCGTGCAGGTACAGTGCCAGGACAAAGACGGTGAGGATCACTGGAGTCATGACCCTCAGGGACACTTTGGTCACAACAAATGGGCTGCAAAGTCACGGAGAGGACAGATTCGATACAGATTTTGTGAACTGGAAACAAAAACAAACTGTGAGGTGAAGAAATGTGGGCCTGATAGAGCGTGATCTTGAATGTAATCTTACCACTGGTCTGTAGTTTCATTGAAACTGGACCTACGTGTAAAAACAAGAATTTAAATAGCTGTCAGACTTTTAAAGGTGTGGGAATGTAACAAAATGGTTTGTGGTACAACAAACATTTTGATTCTTACCATTGAGCAGTAGTTTCATTTAAATCACTAGAAAGGAAAATAATGGTATTAGAACAGGGAAAACTCCATAGTGTAAGTAAAATAAAGAGCAGGGACACCAAGACATGCAAACATTTTAAAAGCAGGACAGAGACTTCGATATTGTATTCTGAGAGTGATTCAGCGCATCATAATCCCATGACAAACCCTCTGGAAAAAAACCCTAAGCGTTCATATCTGCAAAAACAAACCATGCACGTCAAGAAAAATGTCTCTTTGCTGTCTACAAGGATCCAGTCGGTGGCACTTACAGGGCATTGGAGGTGACGAAGAGGTCTGCATTGTCCAGCAGGGCTACTTGTGGCCACTCGACCAGTAGCAGAAAGGTGAGCTGGATGAGCAGCATGAGGGCCAGCTTCCCAATGCTGCTGATCTGCAGGAACACTGAGCAGGCCAGCAGCGTCAGCAGCACACTATAGCTGAAATACTGACACACACACACACACACAGCAGAGCAAGAGATCAGAGCTTTATCTAAGACTGATCTTAAGAAACGGGAGGAAAAATCATATCATATTTGGTAGTCATTTTGAAACGGTAGTTGAATGGTAACATGCAGCGCTCTCAGGCTGTCAGGCCAGAGGCTCACCTCAGGAAAGGGACAGGAGGGGCCTTGGCTAGGACAGATCTCCAGACCCCCTTCCACCGACACATTCAAGCTGCGGATCAGACAGGGCGTCACCATGGCAGCAGAAGTGTTCAGCTTCTCGGCAACGCAATCCGCTAAGCTCTTGGTGTCACAGGCAAACTGCAGTCCAGGCAAGGAGAAAAATACACATGCAAGGATAATATAATCAGAACACATGGGACTTGTTTTGCGAGGTTTACAGTATGGCATTGCTGGTGTATGTTCATAGTAAGTGTGTGTCTTTTTATGTGTGTGTGTGTGTAGGGGGGGCTTCTGTTTCTTTGTTTATTTTACCATATTGACAAAGGCAGAGATGAAAACGAGGATTATGGTAAATACTCCAACTAGGGTGCTGTTGGTGCGAGACTGGACTATTTTCTTGGAGACGGTCTGCATTGCAGCTGGAAAGAGCTACAAGTGGGATGAGAGCAATGAAAAATATTCAAACGTTATATATATATGTATATACTGTGAACACATATACGCATTAGTAAAAGCTGTATTTCTGTTTGTCAAGCTCTGTTACCTTGATGCAAGAGTATATGGCACAGATGAAGAGGATGTTGGCGAGTATGATGAAGATACTGATGTAAATTCCCAGCATCACTGGGGTGCTGCAAGGAGAAACGTAAAGAAACATTATACAATCCACACATTATTATTTATAAACTGTTGGGCACATACTGGAGGATCTATGATTCAGTATTTATATTGTTTTCATGTGCATATAAGTGTGTGCACATGTGTGAATTATTACTCACTGTGGAAAGATAACAATCTGTATGAAGGATATGAAGCAGAATACTAGTAGAGTACAGGCAACATAACCTCCGAAACGATCGTCCACTTTCTTTGAATACTGCAAGAAAACAAGAATTAGAGAGTTACATGCTACATATTCCAAGAGAAACCGGCTCCATCTCCCTGCATAAACTACATTTAAGCTGAGGCTTTATACAAATCCAACCTTTTTCTCTAAGCTGGAGGTCTGGAAGGTGAGTAGGAACTTCTTAACATGATCCTTCCTTAGCTGGTCAATGCTGCGGGCGTCAATAGCTCGTCCAAGAAATTCATCTACTTCATCCTCCGGGTTCATGGCCTCCTGAACGCCACGGCTGCAAAAAAGAATGGGAGACAGAGAGAAATCAAGCAAAAGGAGAGAAAAAGACAGAGGAAAAGGGTTAAAAAAAAAAAATCCAGTAAAGCGCTCTGCAACAAAGAAATAGCTAACACTCACGTGTCTTTACTGGACGTCTCATCAATCCCCTGAAGAGGAGAAAGGAAGAGGTGGTCAGAGGGTCAGACACGACAGAGCTCATTATTGCAAAAAATAATAAAAAAAAAAAAAGCTTGCACAGAAGTCTGACGGAAGCTGTTCGGCAGAAGTCTCACCATTTGCCTGAAGACTTTGGAGTCTTTGGTCCTGGAGAAGGTTCTGTCGGGAACCCAGCGCGGCATCAGACCCTCGTTGGAGTTGGCCCTCGTTCGCTGCATCTTAGCCATCATCGCCTTCTCCTCTTTCTGCTCAGAGAGAGCAACATGTTAGCTCGACCAGTGTCTTCTCATTAGACACAAAGTACTTGATCAGAAATACTGGAAAATATTGGGAGTGTCAGTAGTAAAGGACACTAGGACAGGTCTGTATCATTCTAGTTTTTAATTACGATCTGATCACCAGTGCACAGCTCTGAGTGCAGCGGTGAACGGGGCTCAGCGCTTCTTGACTCATCATCTGATCATTCAAACCACCTTCAGAGGTTGTCAGGGTTGATTTGGGCCACATAGCAATTGTAGTGTGAATGATAATGCAGCGGTTTTCAACCTGGGGTCCCCAAGGAGTCCTTCAGAGGGTTCCCAGCAGGTCCCCAGAAAAATGGGGAATATTTTAATTTTCCAAGTATGACACTGACTAGAAGCTAACCCAGTGTGAGAATGTGTAAGAATGACTATTCAGTTCATATGTTTCAGACTCTTCACTGTTAATCTGCCAACTGCAGTATAGACAGGTATGAAATAACAGCACCATATCAGATTGGGATCCCTGAAACTACATCTTATCAAATGCAGGTCAGTGGCCTGATGTGTTTCAGTTTGGGTGTCTTTCCCAAAGCATCCCCAACAACAAGGGAAGACCAAATAGTATTTTGATAGAACAGCTTATTGGCAGTGGCATTTTCACCAGTTAATCTGTAAAGAGAGGCTGGGCTTGTAAATGGACCAGAGGTGGGGAACAGGATGGGTGGGAAATATTGGAGGATAGTGAAAGCACAGAATATAAAGTCGAGGAGGAAAAAGGGATGGGAGACAGTTGGAGTAAGGTACAGAGGAATGAAAGTGAGAAAAGAAAGGAGAGTCGTATTTCTGAGTGTCTGAAGCTGATCACAAATGAAATCACAAGTGATTACTGGAGAGACATTAACTCTACTTGTGATCTGGCTGTTCAAGATGTATGTTAACGCCGAGTGTGAACAATGTTGGTGTGTTTTTGAGCGCTGACCCTTTTCTGGCTGCAGCCGAGGACCAGGAAGGTCTCGATGCTGTTCTCCTTCAGGTACGCGTTCCTTTCCCCCCCGAAACCCGGCTCCACCTCGTAGTCTCCGTTCAAATACTGCAGCGTGGCCTTGGTGATGTGGATCCGCCTGGCAGGAAGGTAAACAGGACTTCTATGTAAGAGTACCTGTGTGTTTGTTTGTATGCATGCTAGATGTGCATGTGTGTGTGTGTGTGTGTGTGTGCACCCGAGGTGTTTTCCCTCACCCTGCTTTGCCGCCTGCCTCCATGTGGTTGGCCAGTGTGACATCATTGGACCACACATCAAACTGCCACTTCCTGAGTCCCAGCACCCCGCAGTGCACGCGCCCGCTGTGAATGCCCACACGCATGTTCACGTTAACCCCCGTCACCTCGCGCACGAGCCTGCGGAGACACAACAAACAACAAAACTTTGCAAAACAAAGACAATAAAATGGAGAAAGTAAGGCTGGGTGATATATATGAACCAAAATGATTAATGTTCATCCATCTGAACCGAAAGGTAACGTTAGGTGGGACATCAAACAAGACACAAAAACTTTAAAATCATAGCCCTTAAAATATTTTATGCTTAATTTTGTCAGTTTTTGAACAAAAAGTTGTCAGTTATCATCCGTTTGAACGGCAAAACAGTGTGACTTGATCATAAAATCACTGGCAGACCCCTACTGACAGACCCCATACACACACACACACACACACACACACTACTGCTACTCACGAGATGGCCTCTATCATGTCGACACCCATCTCCACGCAGCAGTGGGCGTGGTCAGCCCGTGGCTCAGGTAGTCCAGACACACAATAATAACAATCACCTAAAATTTTAATACGTAGACAGTGGTTCTCCTGGAAGCGGAAAATACAGAGCAAGAGAGGACGACAGGGAGAGATTGAGAAGAAAAGGGAAAAGGGAAAACGGGGTTGTTGGGTTAGTCCGAGAAGCAAAACTAAAAACAACTCAAGTGATGGAAGGATTCAGTGAGAGAGGAAAAGAGGCTGCGGCGGCACCTTACCGACGCCAGCTTGTCGAAGCGAGCAAAGAGTTCGTTGAGTGTCATGACCAGCTCCTGAGCCGTGCACTGAGACGCCAAGCTGGTAAAACCCTCAATGTCTGCAAACAGAATACTGAGGAGGAGAAGAAGAAGAGAGGAGAGAGAGAAAGAAAGAGGGAGACACCATTAACCCCTGGCTCGTATTGGAGGAGGTTTACATGGAGACGGCAAGACTCGCTACCGCTGCACCACAGTGCTATCAGTACTGCTGACCTTGAGAGAGGCAGTTAGTTCGTCCTGTATGCCCTATGAAGGAGACTAGTGCAATGTGTGTGTGTGTGAGTGTGTGTGTGTGTGTGAGAGAGAGGGAGCGAGGGACTGTGCAGTGTGTTTGCTCAGTGCTGTAATTGAATGTGTGCTGAAGCTCTCCATCTTTGGGGATTATCTTATCTTGGCTGCTGGTGATTAAGTATTCCCTCACTAGTGTTAATTAGCCTCCACTCTGCCAAACCACTCTACCCTCTTCTGACTCTGTGTGTGTGTGTGTGTGTGTGTGTGTGTGTGTGTGTGTGTGTGTGTGTGTGTGTGTGTGTGTGTGTGTGTGTGTGTAAGCGTGTGCAAGTGTGTAGGTGTGTGCATGAATGTGTGCGAATAATAATTAGGGATGAATCAAGGGAAGATGTTCGTGGTATGTTATGTTTGATTAGTTAAAATATAATATTGTAGCTTTAAAATGCAAAGCTGATCAGTACAGTGTTTACCTCATATAGTTTCCAATTAGAGTGTCTGATATGAAACCTAAACCTACTTTTCAGCAAAACAACAAAACAAAGATCTAACCCCGTGATAAAGACGGTTCAGTTACTGCAAATGTTTTTGTTGACGGGTCATGCTACTGTTGCGCTGGAAAAGTGACTGTGTCCAGGCTGACCTGACATTGTCATGTTTCTGGATATAAATCTTATGGAACATCATGTCTTCTTTCTTGGCATTGATGTCAGCCTTCATCTCCATGGCAACGTGCCTTGGTAACACAGAAAGCAACAGGCGTTCCTGGAAAACAAAAACAACACAGCTATTGTCATTCACAATAATGTCTTCCATCTGCAATATGTCAAGTTGGTGTGTGTGTACGTGTGTGTGTGTATGTGTGTGTGTGTGTGTGTGTGTGTGAGAGAGAGAGAGAGAGAGAGAGAGAGAGAGAGAGCTGTTGCAGTTTTATCACTGTAACAACAGAGTTTTAGACCTGACGGGTGACGGCAATTTGGTTGGTCCTCATTTCTTCAAAGGTCTAGTTTATGTTCAGATTTAGATTTAGGGTTAAGGCTAGAATTAGGATTAGATTAGGATTAGGTTCAAGTGATGTGCAGTTTCTTGTCCCAATCTGACATTTTTGTTTTCCCCACTGAGAGATTCCCAGCAGTGAGTTGGATAACAGGAAAAAAAAAAAAAAAGATGCAGCAGTGTCCTCACCATTTTGCACCAATGTTCAACAACCACACAGGGAGAAATCCTTCATAAAACAGTCAAATGTATCTACTGACAAAAGCCTCTATAGACCAGAATGCAATGCAGCCACAAGGCAAATAAAGGGGCACAGCTCAAGTCAACCTTTTTCACCAGAAAAAAAAAAAATCTTATTTGGACAAACATTCAAAACTGAATTGTGCCAATGACCTTAAACATTGTGTTGTCCCTTAAAATGTTATTTTGGGGGATTTGATTAAACAGTGTCCTCTGATAATTAATAGATTTTTACTTTTAAGGAAAACATTCATGGTTAAAGCCTGAACAAAAATGACCCTGGATCTAAATCAAAGTTTGTTTAAGAACATATTAAAAATGAGTTTCCTCTGGAAATAATAGTGAACACAAACCGAGGCAAAGCAGCTGAACATTTCTTGAAATGACTCGAGCGGTCTGTAAATTTTGGCTGTTTGGTGAAATAGTTTGCTATTTGGAATTGTTATTTTCAAAAAATAAAATACACTGATATTACATAATGCAACATGCAAGCACAGAGGAAAAAAGTAAATAGAGAGTAAACAAATAAATAACAAAATTTTGGACATATATTACAAAAGATAAAAAACGCATATATAGACAGAAGTAGAGAGCAGATGTCAAGAACTTTCCATCTTCATTTTATTGTGGATTTTTGCTGTGTACAACTTCAGGTTCATTATTGTTGTTATTTTTGTTGTAATCATTTTGCTCATGTCCTCGTTTCAAATGTGTCTGAGAAAAACCTCTCTGTTCACTACCACTATTGCTCTCTCCACCTACACGTATAAACCCTCTGCTGCATGCAACAGGTTCACACCTCTTCAGTGGGGGATGTCACAAGTCATGCTGGGAAATGTAGGAAATCGCCAGGCGAAGGAAAAGCAGACTAAGCAGGTTGTGGGAAAGTGGGGCTTCCCAAAACATAAATAAATTTCTGGTTCACAAAATACCTCCTGGAATGCAACGTGGATTAATGATATATACCAACGTGTGAGAGAGAGAATATCCGAGGAGGAAAGTTTATCCAAGATGTATACGTGTGTGTGTGTGTGTGTGTGTGTGTGTGTGTCCAGGCCTACCTGCTGCTGATTCTCCCTCTGCAGGTGTAGTCGAGCCTGGATGTATCCTCTGGTCTCTTGGAAGGCTTGTCTCTGGGAAACCTCGGCAGGGTAGTGGGTGCAGATGCCGATGATGTTGGTGCAGAGGAAGATCAGGACGTTGGCGCTCACCTGGAGAGAGGAGGACAAGGAGAGAGAGGTGGGAAGCAGAAGGATAGCAGCGGCTATGTAGGGAGAAACTTTACATATGAGGTCAAAAATCATGATGATAGCAGTGGAAAAGTAGCAGCACCATAAAAGTCAAATGCATCTCAGATTTTTTTTTCCTGTAGCTGTTTTGTTTTTCTGCTTCTTGTACAAAAATGTTTCATAAATCACAAAATTAAAAGCACACAGGATGAGGTAGACAAGTTTTAAATGTGTTGACCAAAATCACTGGCAGAGGGAGATGTTTACAATCCTATTAATTTTCTCACAGAGGAAAGAAGCTGGGATCCAGATGTCATTTTTGTGGATTTAAGCTTATGAAACATAGCATGCATTAACCGCACGCTGTCTGCACTTGCCCAATATTTATTGTAAATGCAATGTTTCGGTCAAAGACCTTCCTCTGGCATGTGGATTTAAGCTTAAATCATGGTAAAACTGTCCTCTGCTTGACTCATACAGTATCATTAGAGAGTGGTGGAGATATATGGCATGTTTTTAGATGTTTTACAGGAAAATGCCGCCTCAAAGGGGGATACAAAAACACAACTGTGACAATGACAAATTTGTAACGCAAAGTTTGTAAATATTCATTTATGATATCAGTGGTATGAAATTCATTCTCCTCTTTGCATGTATTGTCCAGCATTTCTTTCCCTTATCTCCCCTGATAGCACAGACTTAGACAAATATGCAGTATGTGCCATGTCGCTGTGATTGAAAGACGGAAATATATTCAGTTATGAATCAGCTCATGGAATGACAAGGAGTAGGATGTCCAGCAGAAACCTGGATATTCTCTACCAAAGCTCGTTATATGCATGAAATATATTCTGAAATGCTCTATACAGCCTTAGATGCACATACAGGCAACAAAATATTAACATGTTACATGCAGTATGTTTTCCCCTGGCAATTATTTTCCATACTTTTTAATTTATTGATCTAATTTATGCATTCTTGCTATAAATACTCTTTGATTAGACCTGACCAAGGTTCCACAACACTCTCCCACACACTTCCACATCAACAAGCACTCCCACAGACACACAAACACAAGATTTCCAACATGTTCTCTCATTTCCTCTGGCAGGAAATGATCCTATTCGTGGGATCACTTGTCCCCTTTGCTCCTCACAGTCCATTGACCACCTAATAATTTTTGCAGCATGCTTTTCCTCTGCTGTCAGTGTGGACGCAGCGGTGCCTCCATGGGTCCTGCTCTGCAATGATATCCCCCCAGTGTACCGAAAGGGTCCCCGGCTACATCGTGGGAAATGCTGTTGGTGCTTGACCCGTCACGGAGCCATTTCCTTTAAAGATGTGCTCCTGTTTATAGCACGAAAGTGGAGCTCAACACTCCAGAGGCTACTTATGGACACTAACAAAGGCTGAGTATGCAGCAAAAGGAAGCCCAGCAATGATACATCCTGTATCAAATACCAATAAGAGCAGAGAGGTGGTTTCACATTTAATTGCAGGACTTGGGCCGGACTTGGGTCTGATGGGGTTTTGCATATCTTACCCTACACTTATAGGATGACAGTATTGCGGCACAAATATCTTCTTTGTACATCACTGCTTATCTATCGCTGATATTCATCGTTAATAATAAAATTCAGGTGTAGGGACTGTTGTTTTTTTTTTTTTGAAGTTCAAAAGGCAGCCTAGGTCTGGTAGAAACACTGTACAGGTGAATCCTGACACCTTCTGGATGGAAATGGAAACACAAGTAATGTCATTACCATACCTCACTGTACATTCACATGTAAACACACACAATAAATAAACAACACAGGATGAGAAAAAGACATACTGTGCTATCAATATGTACTGATGGCTGGTAACGTATTTCAAGATGAATCCAAGGTTTGGATTTTGGGTTGGGTGCAAATGAATTACGTTTATGTTGTTAATTTTTCTATTTAACTATTATTGGCCGGTGACACAAGGGAGAGGGCGTGCAGACTGACAGAAGGGCAAGAATGGATGACAATGAATGAGACGATATTGCAGATAGGCAAACAAAGGGCCATAAGAATGGCAGTGGGGAATAAAGGTGACCCAAGGTGACGAGAGTCTGCCGAGCATCACGGGAACAAGAATAGAAACAGAACGGGTATGGCAGCTAAGCAGATGAGTTAAAAAAGAGAGCAAACAAGGGGTGGAGTAATAAAAATAGAACAGCGGCATAATGGACAACGCAGATAAAATGAGAGACTGACAGATGTTAAAGGACAGGAAGGAAACTGTGGTGAAGAGAGAGCGAGAGAGGGAGAGAGAGAGAAAAGGAAGGAGACAGACAATGAGAGGATGACAGAGTAAGGAAAGCGAGTGGGGTCTGTAAAGCAGAGAGAAAGAGAGAGAGAGAGAGGGAGGGAGGGAGGGAGCTGGACAGATATGGGCCACAGTGACATTAGGCAGATGGCTCAGAGTGCTCAGCTCTGTTTACATTACTCTCACTGTTCAAGCAAAAAACAGCCATGAGACAAAAGTGAGACCTGCGGCATGATGTGTGTTTGCAGGTGAGTGCCTCCTGCAGCTTTATATGTGTGTAGCCCTGCCTCAACGTGGATCTACATGTTCTCTAGATACACAGGGCGTGTTGAATCTGCGTGTGTTTTCGGCGGAGTATTTACTGTATGTGTGGAGGTTCGTGCGACGTGTGTATCACCCTCCATGTGTCTGAGCTCACAGGCTCAAACTAATTGCTTGCTTTTCTCAAGAGGGCAAGGGCTAGTGGGTTTACAGAGTACACAGAAAGGTCCTGTGTTTACGCAACAGCACTCCACCTCTTTAGGAGCTCTGCTGTGCAGCACTTACCTGCTACCTGTACCTACTGTTGTCCCAGTGCAAGGCCACTGCACCTGTTCCACCGTTTATCTATTTCATTCACTTACTAGCCCATCCTGCTCTCCTTTTCTTTGCCGCTTTCTTTGGCCCAGCATCGGTATAATCACCCTCCGGCAGCAGGATCTTATACATCAAATTGCTCACCCACTGGCAGGGCGGACTCCTGATCAAGTTACCAGTATGATTATGGCCTACTAAAACGGGGCTATGTTCAGTTTGTAAAGACAAAAATACACCGGGAACATCGTTTTAAGTCGTAACGTTGCTCAGTTTTCTACCAGTAAAAGCAGTCCTCCTTTTTCCCCAGGGCACACATGATGGAGGCAGCCAGCTAGCCAGCCAGTCAGTGCAGGGGACCTCAGCCTAATCCCTGGATATCAAAATGGTATTATGTAAGAGCCGCCCTGATCCAGACAGGACAGGCAAAATAACAGCCGCAGCAATGACTGCTCAGCACAGCATAGATTAAAATGTATTTTGCTCCAGAAAAAAAAAAAAGCTTCCACGGCAGGTTATGCAGGTTCAATCAATATATATGATCAACATGGCTCAGTGGATGCACAGCTGAATAAAGGACCGACCAACTGGGCAGATTCATATAAGGCTGTCTCATACCGGACATGTCCATTTCCCAAATGTAACCAATTAGGGCTGCGACCAGTGCTTATTATCATTGTGGATAACTATCTTATTTTTTTTAAATGTCTTAATCAATCATTTTGAGTGTCACATATATAAAAAAGAAAGAAATAGTAATGTTACATGCCCATCACAAGTCAGCAGAGCCCTAAGTGATTTCTTCACATTGGCTCCAGCTTGAAAGTTTCATTTATGCTCATCAATAACACAGAAAAGCAAGCACATAGCAGTTTTTGTGACGATGTAACCGGCAAATGTTTGGTATATTTACCTGATAAATCTTTTAAAAGATTACTTCATTATCAACATGATAATGAATTCTTTTTGTGTCAATCAACTGATCAATTAACTGACTTTTTTTGTTCAGAGCTTGTAGATGACAGTATGTGGCATTACCTCGGGGTGTTGCAAAAGCATTTGCGCATGCAAATTGACAACAAAGGTTTTTAATTAATTGCTGCACCAGTATTGGGTACATTGTACTTATCCTTACATTTTGGCTCACATTAACCTTTTGACAACGCTCTCTGCCAAATGTATTGTTGGCCAGCTGCTTCTATTCCAAGTAAAATTTATTAACTATATGTTATGAGTTGAATTATTACTTAGTCTTCATTTTATTCTCAAACATGATCTGGGGCGTCCAAACAAACAAGCTGTGGATTCAACAATGATACCCACCCGTCCATCATCAGTAATATCTTAGCGACAAATCCTCCCCGCCCTGGCTTCGCTCCACATCCCAACACAGATGACTGCCGCTCTACACCTCCTGAAAGCTCTCCGACGGGTGCGTCTCCACACCAGAGGGCCAGGCGAGGATGAGAGAGGGCTAATGGAATATTCACCACGTTTGTTTATAATTTTTCTCCTGTTTTATGATAGATTTAGCACCGTGGCCATTTACTTAGGCAGGAAGTCTGTGGTCCTGACACCGAGTCTATAAACATTGACTTTTAAGGCCACAGAGCCCCTTTTCAATGGACCTGTTTCAGTGGGGAAGAGTGTGTTCTTTGAAGAGAAGAGAGCGCACCGATGAATGTGGACAAATTGACATTTAACAGGAAAGTGTCCTGAAAATGTTTTTTTTTTTTTTATTAACAAGGCTGGCAAAAAGGAAAACTGGCCGATAGGATTTAGTTCATATGAAGTTGTGGATATATATGAGATGAATTGTCCTGTCATAAAAGGGCCGTAGGACATCATGTGACATTCTCAGCAAGTTCCTGAGTTAGGGACAGACAACATCAGTAACAGTTAACAATTAACACTAAGTACTCATAAATCCATCCCATTTTCAAACCACAGTCCAAGTCCTGAATCATTATGTATATGGCTTCTTGCTCAGTCTTGAGTCTTTTCCTTTTTCTTTTCTCAGCATCAACACAACAGTAGGCGACCTCCCCCATCCTGCTCTCCATCCCACTTAACAATACTCAGCCGATATCCAACACCGACATGCTGATCACAGGATAGTGTCTGTGCCCATGTGTGCGTGCATGCAGCACATGTGCTAAACTAGCATGTCACGGAGGGCCTTAACATTTCCCCTCACACCTGGTATCACTATTGTAGAGCCTCATCTACTCTGACCCTTTGTGAACGGCCGTCAATTGTGAGAATGAAATGTTTGGAATGCAGAAAAACAAAACGACTAAAATGAATACTGAACTTGCAGACCAACAACTTTTCCAAAACAGGAAATGTGTATGCAAAGGCTTTTTGAAATGCAGCATAAAGTCTCATTTTCACTTTAAATCCATTTAGTTACCACGTTTAAACAATAACATACTGCAAACTGCAACAAAAAAAAAAATCTTATTTATTTTGCCTTTGACGTATTTTTCATCCATAATGCCCAATCAGTCAACCGCTCGGTTCAGAAGTCAGAGGAAAAAACAACAACATGGCTCTGCTATAGTATGACATGTTCATTTTCCAGAGTTGTAGAGTCAGAGAGAGTGTGCAGACTTTAGTGCAGAGTCACACAGGCACTTGCAAAGCTCTTGTGCAAAGGCAAAAACTGGGAAAAACAAAACAGCAGGGAAAATGGAGAAACAAAGTCAGCAGATGCACAATGACAGATGCAGATTCCACCCGTTTCACCAGCTTACAAAATCCAAACCCCTGGGTCTAGTGAAACAGCCAAGGATGTGTTTTATTGCTTAGAAACTCGACTCTTTATTTTGATATGAACGATTAACAAATCCTAACTACTACTAACTACTACTACTTTATTTTACACTCTAGTGGAGATAACAAAATGTTTCCAAAGGTACCAAAAATGTCCTGCTGAATTACAGGGAAACATGTATGAAATGACGCAAAAAATGTAGATATTTTCTATCTCATGTAATGTTACAGCCACAAAGCGATGGCATCTTGGATTTGAATATTTCACTCAATGTAAGTGTCTATGTGATGTTGCTGTACAATATGATTTTTTTTTTTTTTTTTTTTTTAAATCTTAAAAACATTGCACTGTTTATGTTAATGCTTCTGTTAAGGGGTGCACTGAAGCTAGGAGACATCACACACACCTCAGGTCTTAAACATAGATGAGGATGATGATGATGACAATGTTTTTCATACACATACAGGACATATTAACTTGATGCTGCTGAAGAGGGTGTGTGTATCTCTCTCTCACTCTCTCTTTACGTGCTGCCTTCTGACCCTCGGTTTAGGGAAAAGGTTCTGGTGAACGTCGGCCCGGGACTCACACTCACAGAGACTGCGACTGTGTCAGCGATGGCAGTGCAGCTTTCACTTAGCAGCTAGCACCCACATTCCACAGCCTCCCTCCAAAGACCGGCCGTCCCCCACTGAGGTTCAGAGCGGGTGCAGCCTGGGGAAACAGCAGGAGGAGGAGGAGGAGGAGGGGAGGCGATAGGAGTCCTGGGCTGGACCATTCCCCTACAATCAGAACATATTCTCCTACATCAAACAGAGGCTTTAAACCTCATTGCACCGCACATCCGAAAGAATCCAGCTCTACCATGCACCGCAAAGGTCGTTTCAATACATGCACTGAGACATTTAACGCTGACTAGGAAAAAAAAATCATTTCGCCGGACAGTACTGTACAGGAAGCAGTGTGGGGAGGAACATGCTGAATTTATAAGCCATTTTCCCAGTGGGAGCAATGACTGATGGGATATTGTTGATGAAATGGGGCCAGGGAGAGTGGAGTCGGAGCGCTTTGGCCTTTGAGAAGCATCTGGAACCCCTTAGAGCATCTGTGTTAGATCAGGCTCTATAAAACACACTCCGCTCACCACAAACGCAGCGACAGAGCTTTCCTCGTGACAAAAACATAAGTGTCTCTCTCGTAGGTCGTCCGCTTATCTTTGCCTTGAGTGTCAGTTATTTATTTCCAAATTCTTTTGTTTCATTAACCCCCCCCTTCCTTCCCTCTCTCTCTCTCTCTCTCTCTCTCTCTCTCTCGTCCCCTTCCAGTCTCCCGCTCTGTGTCACTTGCCCTTTGTGAGAGAGCTGGTGTGTATGTGTGCGGTGCCAGGCAGCTGCTGGCTTTGTGTACTCAGCCTGAGCTTCATGTCTACACACAGCTCGCCCTGGCCTTATCTGAAATGACCAGAACCACATCGACAGATAAAGAGTCAAGCCACGCCTGCCCGTTCGCCTCTCTCTCTCTCTCTCTCGGCCGGGTGGTCTACACAGAGTCTGGAGGTGAGCGCAGACCGGCAGGCTACTGTAGCTCTCTGAGACTCTGCCCTATTCTGGAAGGACTGCAGATAAAAAAAATGTTTATCTTGCAAGTTGTGCAGGAATAAAAAAAAAAAAAACTTTGGAGCACGAGCACCTGCATAGTCTTGTCATTTCTGCAAACAAAATTCAGTAACTTGTGAAGAACAACAGCAGGGCCTCAGCATTTTGTCTCTTTTCAAGGGAGTTATTGTCCAGGACATTTCCAGGACAACATCAATCAAACTGCATTGAGGTATTCTTAGTTCCCAAAGTCTGTCATCAGGCACCAGCGTCACTTCAATAAAAAAAAAAAAAAAAAAAATGCCACAAAAGATAATCATTTTGCTCCAGTTATTTTAACTTACTTCATAACTCAGGAAGTCCATTACAAACAATTTGGATTTTCCAACATTATTCAAGCACCGTTTTTCTCAACTTCCAAGGGGTTTCCATTAAAGAGAATTACAAATCTCGCACTTGCAATGGCATGATTTACATAAATGATGTGCGGATTCTATACATACATATTTACATGCACATTATGTCAGCTGAGCATTGGAGAAGGGAAGTTTGTTGCATTGTTGGCATCCTGTTTAAGTCTTTTGGATAGGTGTATTCTCTCTTTTTTTCTTACCGAGAATGTCCTTCTATTCTTTTACAGACACGTCCAGCACCACATGCTGATAAAATGTGACATTACTTTTCCTGTCACTCACTCGGTAGGCTACTGTTTCACTTTTTTGTCCTTTTCCAGTAGAAAATCGATAAAAAACATAAATTTAAACTGATCCCGTAGACACTTCTTTTCAAGAGGCCACCTGCTTTGGGGTTAACATGCTGATTGTGTGTTATTTAGAGATGAGTTAGGCTTGAATAGTAGATCAAAATATGGAAATATGTTGCATTGCCAACACAGACTTTTTTTTAAGTGTGAGAATTTACTGAAAGGTTGAAACAGCGCCTAAGACACACCTAAACCATGCAGTAACTCAGCCTCAGACATTAGACAGTGCAGCATACAGACACCACTGATAGCTGATGTCTTGAAACCCATGGAAGAATTAACACATCTTTGTGTATTTAAGCAAGAATTGTTACCAACAAGCTCTCAAGAACAAAATGCATTTCACCATCAGATATATTGTGATAAAATGTTTTTGGATGAGTGTAAAACCTCTTTTTTCCTCGTCTACATAAAAGCCTGACTGATCACACACAGGTTTCTAATAATAATTTCATGTTTCAGCCTCCTTCAATGTTTAGCTTCTTTAAAAACAGTTTTGAATATTTTACAGACGTTTCACACTGATATAACAAGATCATACGCCTCTACATGAATAATGCACAGCCTCGTCATGTAAAGCACAGTGATCTAATTCCTTAGTCACATTAGCGTAAATACGGGCAGGGTCAGGTTATAGGGGCGCCAACTTCACACTGAAAAACACACCAGACCCCTTCGCACTCGCAACCAACGGGATGTGATTTTTCTAGCGAGGGTGCAACTATTAAAGTTTTCTGGAATACGGGACCCCTGCAAGGACACTAATCTTCATACGCTGCTGATAGCTGATAGATTTTGTGTTATTCGCTGTGGTCTATCATAGGAGCCACATTGGAAAGATGTGTGGTAGATGTAATTAGTGATCACATTTATTATGTAAGCCAGAATTAGAAACCAAAATGTTCAAAGCAGATGAGGTCATCGGGTCAATTATTCCAGGCAGGCACCGCGCTTAACAAAACATAAATCGTATTCCACGGGGGCCTCAAGGCCTGAAAACACATCTTACACCATTTCCACTGCAGAAGGACCACAAACATGCAGCGTCACAGCGAGCTGACCAGAGATAAGCTTCCCTGAACCAGACAACTAGCAAACAACATCCTGTGCATCCCTCCCTCCTGCAACCCCCACCCCACCCTCCCGCCCACCACCTCCACTCAAATGACCTCTCCTGTGTCATCGCCATGTTTAATTATGGACTGTCCCATTTCAACAGCAGGGGGGAAGAAAACAATACAGGAGCCCGGTCCAGCAGCCAATGAGCAGGATGTCTCGAAAGCACACACACGCCCCGGGTATCCTCCAAAATCTGATTCTCAGAAAAAAAAGTAAACAGGGGGAATCAATTTTGACCTGGTTTCTGCCTCTACATGATGCAACAGTAACCAAACTGTATACCAGCTGCCTGAACTGGGTCTTGACTGCTTGAGTCGTAGTTGTTTCCGTGGCAACCACTGGACCGACTGAACAAAAGCTCTGAGGGAGACACTTGATTGGTTAGCAGTGCTGTTTTTTTCCCCATCATTCTCAGAAGTGATGCTAAACCTATAATTCCTTCCCGATGCTCTTATTGGGGCCACAGATTGGTGGGGGGTCGGGCGAATGTGCACGGGGTGGGGGGGTGGGGTGGGGGGGGGGGGGGGGTTGGTTGCACACCTTGTGGACTGCATTAAAGTAAATATAGACAATTACCAGCATCACAAATACGATGTGAAATGCATTAATACAGACAATTATGCAAATATTTGATTGCATCTGCATTCACAGGATGGTTGAGGTGATTATCTTGTTAAAAAAAAAAAAAAAAAAAAAAAAAAAAGACTTGCATCCATTGCTCATTCAAACCCATCTGGATCCTTACAGTAAGCTGCGGTGTGTTCCCCTTGTGTGTGTGTGTGTTTCTGTGTTTGTGTGAATGGGATCCCATCAGTGAGCAGCCATCCCGGTTGCGAGCCAAGTGTACATGTGACAGGTATCCTCGTTAAAATGCTGCTGCCGCGTTAAACACACAAATTATTTATCAGGGAGGCAGTGGAAGGACTGCGTGGGGAGAATATCGGATTCTCCTCCGATCACACCACTTCGCCGCTGCCTCCACCTTCCTTGTACAGGGTGTCTTATTCTATAGCTGCAGCGCCAAACAGGTGCTCTCACGGGCTGACACTTCCTCCACTGGGATGCTGTCTCCCATCAAGTGCCTGATGCATACAAGGTTACTATCCCAGCGCCGGCAGCTGCTCTGAGAGCTTTGTGCAGCAGCTGATACAGCTGATACTCTGATTTGAATGTATTTATTCTCTGTATCACATGCTGGAAGTCTGAGGCTTGAGTAACCGACCTCTTGGAAAGTTTGACGAAAGGCCCGTGTATAAACGACGCGCATACTTATTTACACTCCATTCGCTTATCTTATCTAATGAATATAAAACACACTTTAAACGCTTAGCGGGAGCTTGACAAGGAGGTCAGCGAAACATTTGGACTGACCCCTGACCCAGAGTGTGTGGCGAGGCGGGATGTGCAGTCTGTCTTGTCTAATGGGATTTTAGGGCTTAAGCCACCATCTCTGCTGCAGTTGGGGGATCAAAGATGTATCCCATCATGCATTTAGTCCCAAGTCATTAAGTAAAATGGGGGAAAAAAATGGATAAAATGTGTTAGACTTGGTGCCTCTGAATATGTGAGTGGCCTCTGTACTGCGTGTGTGTGTGTGTGTGTGTGTGTGTGTTTGAAGGCATATGTGTGTGTTTGTGTTTGTGTTTGAGTGCATGTGAAAATGGGATCCAGTGTGTATGCAGAGAAAGGGGGACAGAGCGAGCTGCCTGTTGTTCTGACGCAGACTCTGATAAGACTGTTCCCTGTGACGCAACAGTTAGCAGAAACGCCAAGGGCTGGGTATTTTTAGGACCCAGTCTTTGACCTCTCACAACACTTGTGTCAACAACATCCATACAACAATATTAGCCATTGTCAGCGGCCAATACCATAACGCCTGTGGGGTGAATAAAAAATCAACAGTTGGACATTGTTGCAGAAGTAAAGCCAAAAAAATAGATTAGCAAATGTTCTATCACACATGCAAGGTTATGTCCTACTGATTTATCCTGAATGAGGGGTCCTGAGACTCTACTAGTGTACTATTCTTTTTTGTGTGTGAGATTTATTTATTTGTGAAGAGAGAGGTAATACAGAGGACAGAGTGAGAATGGACACGTCAAAAATAAATGAAGCAATATTTATTTGACCAGGAAACACTGGTGAGAGGTGCTGGGAGGTTGGGAGGAAGTCTGGAGGGGTCAGCGGGGTACTTCTGCAGTTTTTATTATTGTCAACAAGTTTCTTTACGTATGAGTGTTTCGTCTTACTCCCAACCTTGGGCTCTGTGTACGGTGTCATGCCTACGTCTTCCAGTCAAATTTGTTTAGTCATTAGGTGGGATTATATGACCTGACTGCCTCTGCGCTGTATGAGTATAGACCAATGGAACATCTACTGCAAAGCCAGGGCCCAGGGCACACCACACACACACACACACACACACACACACACACACAAACACAGACAGACTACATGTGCATGGAGTGTGGATGGATGTGTGTGTATGTGTGAATGCGTACATATATATATCTATATCTATATCTATATATACGTATGTCTATGTCTATATCTATATCTATATAGATAAAGATAGATATAGATATATAGACACATATATAGATATATATAGATATATAGAGATATATAGACATATATATACATGTGTATGTATGAGTGTTTTCCCTTTTGTGCATGCGTGTGTGTGTGTGTGTGTGTGTGTGTTTGTTATGCCAATTTATGGGTTAGCACATGCAGGTGGCACAGTTAACTGGGTGAGAGTCATAATCCACGGCTGAAGGTAAAATACAAAGGATTAGGATACAGATTTGCAGGGACATAATCATACAGGCAACACGAGATCATTAGTGGTGATAATTATCCTGGATGTGAATAAAGGAACAAATAGCTAATTATTTTACCGAGTAAATAGACAGTGCACTAAAACAAACTACGTAAACAAACAAGCAAATAGAAATACAATTAAATAAATGCATACAAACATACATGAATAAGCAAGTGAACAAAATCAAATATTCAGCCATAACAAGAACTGAACTTTGAACTGCAACAGGGCATAATGGAGAGCAGCACACAATGACAAATTAAATAATGACTAAATAATGATAATTAGATAAGCACAGGTGTAGTTTATTCTCTTTTATTATGAATTAGTCCTAGTACTATGTGTTCTGTTGTAATTAGGTGTATTGAGAGAGTGGTGTGAAGACTAAATGAATGCAGTTATGAAGCATGTGTGTGGTGGTGATTGGCTCTCATGTTATTTTGAAAAGTTGCATTTTATTGTTCACAGAGGTGGTTATTCTTTACATTGATA
This sequence comes from Myripristis murdjan, assembly GCF_902150065.1. Taxonomy (NCBI): domain Eukaryota; kingdom Metazoa; phylum Chordata; class Actinopteri; order Holocentriformes; family Holocentridae; genus Myripristis; species Myripristis murdjan. The sequence goes on along the minus strand of NC_043986.1, from coordinate 20,588,697 downwards.
TGTTTTCTATAATGAGATCAGATTTTTTTTTCCTATTTTTCCCATGGTTTCCATGATGGTTTTGATAGACAAGTCTCTATCTGGAAGTGATGGTGTCAAATCTATGTAGGTGATTAATTTATACAATTTAAATACTGTTTGTTTTTTTGGGTGGGGGGGGGTTGCTGATCTTAATAATTTGTTTAGCCGTGGTGGCTGGCTGGACGTTGTTTTGTTTCAGGTTGACCTCTGAGGAAATAACAGGTTTAAGATGTGAGCACTGAAGGAATGATTCATGACCTACGCTGCACTCCTGGGCCATTTCTTCAAAAGCGAGGACGGTGAATTTTTGTATTACATCGCTGTGTAACACCCTTGTGCTCCCCTGCAGAAAAAAAAAATCACTGGAGTGCTATTAAGCAAAGCATTCTGGGTTATTCCAGATTGGTGTGTATTTGCAAATTATTTGTGTTAGGTTTGGGGTTGTGTGAGCCTTCCACCAAGCTGTCAGAGGTGGGGCACTGGCGGTAAAAACAACAACAACAAAAAAAAAACAAAAAACAAAAAATGCCATTTAATGGATGTATTAATAAATAGGAGAGTTGAGATATCTATTTCCTGACATTGTTGTTGTTCCATTTCGATCCAAAACCCATATTGTTCTATGGGGTGCATTAATTTCAATATAATTTGCAATTGACTGGCAAGGAGATAATTGTAAAATTGTGATGCTTCAAGGCCTCTTTGGTTTTTGTGTTTTTGTAAAGTGGAAAGTTTAATGATTTTCCCAGTGGAATTTGGTTAATAATGAGTCCGGAGGTTTAAACCAGGATGTGTGTGGTTGTGCCAGGTTCACTGAAAAGAGGTAGTTTATTTTTGGTTGTACTGTAATGTTAGTATCTGCAGTTCTTCCTATCAGTAATATATCACGTTGTATTGATTTAAGGAGTTTGGTGAAAGTCAGGTGTTTGAGATCTGACAACTTGGCGAAAATGTGAACAAACAGGTCGTTAATAAGTGCCTGTGGACAGTGGGATGGGTAATGTCTGGACTGCCATCAAACATAGTGGCATTTTTCTAATTTAAAGGCAGAATGAGTAGGATTTTCAAAAAAAAAAGTATAGATTCATACAAAAATGATCCCTCTCTATCATCACTTCTGAGCCACTAGAAGTGTGTGTTGGTGTGTGTATCTGCCGCGACCGTGCCATCTGCCTGGGTTTCCTTGTTTGCTGAGCTCGGGACTCTACTGGGCATCGGCCTTTTGGCAGTGTGTGTGTGTGTGTGTAGCTTCCAGCCAATAACAGCAAACAGTGCCAGATCAATGGCACGACATCCAATAGGAGGCTGTGGAAAACACAGACGCAAACCGTGGATTATGGAAGAAAGGAAAAAGCGGACAAAGCTCGCTCCACAACGAGAGTGGATCTGTTGTTGGCTTTCACCTTCTGGCGAGCACTGAAGGAGAGGATGAGGATGAAGAGCGGCGAGGTGTTTCCTTGGATGATGACGCCGTTTATTCCGTCGCTGTCCGACGACACAAAAAAAAAACTCAACGCTGGCGGTTCGCTTAGCCAGGGAGGTGGAGCCAACTTCGAATGTTGTGTTTACAAACCGCAAATGACAAATCCTACTCATCCTGCCTTTAACCCTAAACACACATACACACGCCCACATCCACACAGGAACACACGCCAATGTACACCCACATGCAAACAGGACAATGGTCTGGTGATTCCTTTCCTGAGAAAAACAAATAGCAGCACCTCTGACAGACGCGTACAGTTACAGTGTGAGGGAAGGCGTCAACCAGCAGAGAGCAGGGGATCGCGTGTGTTTGTGGAGTTGCGTGTGTGCCTTAGTGTGTGTTCTGGGGTGTGTGTGTGTGTGTGCATACATACGTGCATGTGTATATGTGGCTACGGCTAATTGATTTCAGCTGAGGAGTCTGAAGATTGCACAGGCACAGAGAGGCAGAAAAACAAAGGAGGAGTAACAGTGGGCTGTTGGCTGACTGAGTGAAGCTCCCATCAAATGTCTAACATGTGTAACAGGACAGGTTACCTCCACTGCACATCACCGCTGCAGCTTCAACACCGCTGCTTGTGTCAGTCCTGCTGCCACTGCCGGCGTATGTGTGGATGAGAAAATGCTCCAAGTAAAGCGAAGAACAGACACTCGGCCGTCCTCCTTTCAACAGCTGTAAAAACAGCATCACGCTACCAACCTGTGCCAAGAGCAATACCACTCCCAGATGGACTGCATATGTTTTTGAAAGGTCTGAAGGGATGAAGCAGCATTTATTTTGAGAGCCTTACATGTAATACTTGTCAAATAGCGGAAAGACATCATCAAGATGTCATAATCCTGGCGAAAGGGGGTCCGCTTACTCTGGTACGGCAGCAGGACTAACTGCTTAAAACAAATCAATAATTAAAAGAAATAAATAATCCATAATAATAACAATAATAATAACCTTGCATTACATCTTATGTGTATTTGTTCACATTCATTTTTGTGCAAATATATACAGTAGTCACATTCAAAGTTTTGCATTTATATTATGTACTCTATATCTCTATATTATGTGTATAATGTAAATTTGGATGCCATGTTGTATATGTGAGTGTCAATTCTGCCAAAAAAAAAAAAAAAAAAAAAAAAAAAAAAACTGACATCAGACTGGATAAATGGTTTTCAAAGTGGGGTCCAGGGAGCCTTGAGGCGTCTCCAGGGGCCCTCAGCAAAATAGGGAATAGTTTAATTATTACACTGCAATTAATTTCACTAGAAATTGTTATGATATGAAAAAATATGAGTGACTATTTCAACATGTTTTAATCTCGCTATTTTCAATCAATTTCTCAGTATTCACGTATGACATTTAAACAATTTGATACTTAACACTAACCAAAATGTCTTTTCATATCAGGGGCCTGCCGGCAAAATCACTTGAAATGAAAATTTGAGTTGGCAAAGTTTGAAAAGCCCAGTGCTGGACAATGTGAACGCATTTAGAGCTTAAAAGAATCTCCTATGTAGCTGTCAGTGCCTTTGAGATCCACACAGTGCTGCTGAGTCAGGTCTGGTAATTAGGGATACCCCGACATTGACCCCTGATCTCTGACCCTGTGGCTATGAGGCAGGTCACTCAGTTAGCTGCAAGTTTAGCCTCAGTAAAGCTGAGGAGGTTCTGCAGCCTGGGACGCCATGCAAGCCGCCATAGTAAGTAAAATCAGCTTTTGAAGTCTTCCTGGTTTTGGATTCTTTGCCTGTGACCAACAGGAAATCATACTTTTTGAGTAATCAACATAACACTTGTGTTCTCTACCCGATGATAGAGAACAGATGCATGAGAGAAACCAGATTTTAGGTTTGTGATCGCGCCACTGCGGGATCGTAACCTCGCGAGCCACCTGGATTCACAGACGCTTTTTTCAATTCACCTTTCAAATCTGCAGTGCCAGCAAAGAGAGGCCGGCAATGAAAAGATAGTCAGGCGAGAGGATCTGCATCCTAATTACAGCCCTGTGTCACTGTCCATACACAACTTCATCATTATCTGTAACCATCGACACCAACAGAAACCCGGCGAGGTTAATGAGTTATTGGAGAAAGAGGAAATACTTGCACACAAGCGTGAAGCAGTGATTGATGACACAGGATTACTGTGTCACACTGTGTGCAAAAGACCTTAGAAATACATAGCACCGCGAGGCTGCAGTATCTCATGACATTCATTCACTTAACAATGGCAAACAACGTTTGAGTGTGTGATGGATTGCACTCCGGTATATCATGCATGATAACATACGCTGGTTGCTGCGCTCCCACCACACTGTCAGAACAGGAACAGAACTCACCATGTAATGGATTTATAACAAATAAAGATCATAATAGAGAAGTGACCTATTTGGGGTTTAATAGTAAATAAATTGTAAATTCAAACCAATCTCTCTTGATAGACCTTGCCTGATGTGATTACTGAATGAAGACCACTGAACTGGTGACTGAGCATTAAGTCAACCAAACATTCCTCTATTGTTTTCGTATAATGGACTTCCCATCATTTTTCTTCCTCCATAACTCAGTAGATACCAACAGTTATGGTGGTACAGAATGCAACCAGCCACCATACTGCACCCCCACACACACCAACCTCTCACCCCCCCATCACCCCACCCTTGGAGAAAAGTACAAAGCGTCCCTTGTGCGAGAGCACAGAGACCTGAGTGATACTGCTTTATATAATCATGGTATTCTCCCTCTGTCACACAACGCACGCACGCACACACACACACACACACACACACACACACACACACACACATACAGCCGTCCAGCCGAGGCGGTTCATTCAGCCCACTGACCTTCAGCTAGCCCCTAGGTCCTTGGCGTGACGCACAAACAACATGCTGTACAGCGAGCCCCATACGCCGCCCCAATGTACACTACAGCCTCTACACTGACAGATAAAAACACACATGCAGTACGGTGACAAAACACACAGCGACATACACTGCCCCGACTGTAGTGATGCAAGTTCATATTCCAAAGTCATGCCAGTTTAAATACAACCAGACATGTATCTGTCAAATTCAAAATTTTCAATGACAACTGCATTAAAAACATACAATTTTTGAGGGTCCTAATGCCTATCATTACGTCTTAACATAGCAATTTTAAATGCCTATTTGGTAGACTTTCAAAAACATGAAAACATGATGAGTCATAGAAACTTTGTAGGACAAAATGTCCACATACAGCCTGAGTAAAAAAAAAAAAAAAAGGGAAACCAAATGAGCCAGATATCTTTGTATATATATATTCATCAGACCAGTTTCCATCAGTGTAACTTTTGGTAAAACATGGTGAGCAAAGCGAACAGGAAAACGGCCGCATGTCCAGCTTCTCTTACCTGTTTCCAGAGGAACTTGTCCTCTTGGTTGATCTGCCAGGTGGTGACCAGGTGTATGATGGACAGCACAGCTCCACTCAGCACCGCCGCTCTCATCCTCACAGGCAGCAGCGTGTAGATGATGTAGATGAAGAAGACGGACCACCAGATGCCTTCAGAGGCACTCCGTGGGGCCACCATCAGCACCCCGAACACCTGTACCGACACCAAGACCCCGATCACCAGGTAGCTGACAATCCACATGTAGTCCTGGTGGAAGCCATTGCGGTTGCACACTACCATGAGAGCCATGAAGAGGGCCATGGCCACTGATAGGGCTGAGGAGTAGGCCACGTGCGGGGGGGCGTGGACACAGTGGAAGGTCAGCATGATGCCGCACACGATCACCAGCACCCCCATTAGCATGGTCAAGGAGCTCTGGTTCAGCCTAAAGAAGTAACGCTGGTACAGGCGCTCCAGTTTACGGGACTGAAATTTTTTAGACTGGAACACCCGCACCACCCTGAGCCAGCAGTCTGCAGCTGTCACCCCCGCTGCACCGTTGGGACCCTCGTCGCCCATGTCACCACTCCCTCCATTACACCCCCCTTTTCTCCCTTTCAGGTCCCCATCCTCAAAGCCCAAGTCAACCGATTTCAGCCCCACCCCCTCCCCGGTGGTCCCTCCCCTTTTGCCGTAGTGGTCCTCCTGCCAGCCGCAACGGACGCCAAAGTTGCCCCCGCCTCCCACGGCCCCAGCCACCCCTCCGCGGTGATGCTGATGGAGGGGGGCTCCAGAAGGGGGCTCCATAGCATCTGGGTCCCGCAGGCAGCTCATGTAACGCGGGTTGCAGAGAGATGAACCTCCCTTCCGTTTGGACTTCTTGCCATTGCGCTCGCCCCACGCAGTCTTGCGGTCGTCCACTCTGGCGACTAGGAAACCACTGAACCAGGACATTCTGTATGAACAGGGAGGGCAGAGGGTGTTCAGCACAGAAACAAGTAAAACGTGGTAATCACAGGTACAATACGGATACAATCCAGTGGGACCTAAGATGACCATTTTATCCTCTAACCACCTGTAGCTGATCATTTACCTGTTGGGGTTCTGGTACATGTCCCAGCCCTTTCCTTTCTAGCCGGTTCACTCATTTATCCCAGTGGACAAAAGTTTGAAGAAGTGAGGGGGTTTTAGAGGCCACTCTGCAGGGGCGTAGGTGGGAGCGGCTGGATCGGGTCAAAAGGAGCGCCAGACACTCCGCACAACCCCAGATGTTCGTGCCAGAGCCAGTGATCAAAGACCAAGGTTAATGAGAAGACCAGTCCCCGCTGCCAGGTCTATCTCCACGGCTTCTGCTGGGTCTAGAGAACAAAATACACACAGTAGATATGAACAGGAACAGCATGTGTGCAAACAGATCTGCAACAGTGTCACGGTATTAAGGGGATCAAAATTAAGCAGTGGCTAGATCAGGCAAAATCAGATTGAGAAACTAATGCTGATCTCTTCCGCAGTCGCTGTCAGTCTCTTGCTGATGCTAACGCAACAATGAACAGGCCCACAAGTCCTGACTCATATTTACGTTAGCTCTTACAATAGACTGCTGGCAAAAGCGGACCTTCATCCTAAATCCGACTGGAAATAAAATACATCACGTCTCATTGTCAGCCAAGTGGCCATAAATCTTGTTGGCGTTGACAGTGCAGGGACACATTTCCTGGATAACCAGACACACTTGAAATTTCTTCTCATGTCTAAAACCTCAGACATAATCACGGATTAAACACTGGTCAGTGCGCGACCAGCCGTTCTTAAACTATGGGGGTCAGGCCCAAAATAGATTGCAGACTTGATTCTGGAGGGTATCCATATGACAGCGTGAGTAATGTGTTTTAGTGAGCCTGGGTCGCAGGGCAAACAGAAATTTAGTCAGTTTGAATCCCAGCCTGTAAAGTTTAAAAACCTCTGGATGCAGACATGCACAATTATACAGCAATTTAGAGTAAATTCAGCAGATGATAAGGGAAAGATACCTTGTGCTGTTGTTTAAAATCAGTGATAAATAAAGCAGATGTATGCCACTGTACTGCAGGACATTGTCAAGACTAATGCACTAAATAAAATGGTGGGTACAGCATGACAGCTCTGGGCCATTTCACTTTTCACATGATAACGTTCGAGGTCCTGCTATGAATTTATGTCCTAGACATGTAATCCATCTTGCCCTGCTGCATAAAACTCACATGTGAAGAGCCCTTATAAGGCCACACTGCAGTCATAGTTATTATAGTGTGCCCTAATGAAAATTTCCCATAATATGTCTATAATGCTTCCTAAGTACTAGTGCAGTTTGGGATGTAGTGCTCAATATAGTATTTCTGACTTCCTAAATCACATCATACTAGAGGATTCTCATAATAGTCATGTTGAAACTTGTGGTTTTAGGCTATATAAAGTGATACAATTTGGTTCACATAGTTTTACCACTGTGTGTAGTATGTGTATCTGTTCCACCACTGAGCAGCTGATCTTATCGGGCCTCTGAATGCCCTGAGCTCCACACAGCACTGACAGACACGCAAACGCAGCGCAGGCTGTTGCTGCCGTCGCCTCCACGACCTGCGTTCACACCGGGAAGGCACGCTGTGTTGTTGAGGCAAAAATAGCATTTCCTCGCTATCTTGCGCCTTCTCTGGCACGTATCCGTCCAGTCGAAGCCCTGGCAGTGGATCGACAAGATTCAAGGAGACCCCCCCTCACACACACACACACACACACACACACACACACACACACACACATACATACATACATACATACACTCCAACCCTGTCTCTCTCTACCACCACACACACACACACACACACACACACACACACACACACACACACACACACACACACACACACACACACACACACACACACACACACACACGAGACACACACCACCCTCCGGCTCACCCACAGAAACGTGCCTCCCCCCTTCCCTCCCCCGGCTCTGCGTCCCTCACTCCCCTGCACAAGGTCGACCAGTGTACCCATTCGCAAACGTCGAGGTGTTGCCAGTCGTCTGCTGTGTTTGCATGGTGCTTGGCTGTACTCACTGGTTTCCTCCACTATCGCTTGGACAGGGAAGGGAAGGAGAGGGGGGGTGCTGACTATATTCCTAGGGGACATTTTCAACCGGACAGCAGCACACTGGCGTTCCAGCCACAAAACACTGAGCATAAGGCATTCATTGTAGGCTTGTTCTACTTAATCAGATCTGTCCGAGGCTGTGCGAGGGAACGCGTCTTATGGCTCAGTTACCATCCAGATGATACAGATGCGAAAATAGATCAAGCAGGCAGGGAAATCAAAGGTATGTGACACGTCGGGACATTTGCACGGCGGCCTGTGTTGATTATGTATGGATGGTGTTTGCGATACAGTGTAAAAATCCCCATGCACAGGCCGTGTGAGGGCCCGCATTCAAACAGCGTAGGCTTCTTGTTACATAACACTATGGCCTATGTGACAACCATAGCAGGGACCATAAAACCATTTCGTTGCGTCCGGCAGCCCAACTTAGGACACAACATGCCACTTGCAGCAATTATTCCTATAAATGTCCTTCAACCGGGAGCAAAGAAATAGGCCACAAGCTCATAATGCACTGGCAAAAATGCCTCTTGAGTGAATAAACACAGATATAAACATATTATTACTATTGCACATTCCACAGCACCAGTCAGTGGATGGTGTAACCGCGAAAAGCACACCTCCCCTAATTTATATCACCAGCGTGCGTATTTTGATAAGGATAAATAAGGATTTTTACATTTGAAGCTGTGTCATTTTAAAAAAATGAAATGATGTGAGTTTGCTTGTGAATCTTTTTTTTTTTTTTTTTTTTTTTTTTTTTTTGACGAGTATCAGATGCGACCTGCAAGCAATGTGCGGGATACAAGGAGCTGTCCTTATTACCAGCCTTCAGGTTTACCAGCTGTAATGTGCAAATAAATAAATAAATAAATCAATGATAAACGCACTGATATGATGCAGCTCATCCTTCTTCAGACAGATATGTTGTTATTGGCCGCCAGTGAAAAACATGTACTGACTGTATCCTCTGCCACCTTTAAGAAGCAACGAAAGGCACGGGGCCTAAAATATTCTTGCCAGCTGCATCAGTCACCCCAGCAGAAATTGTGTCTAAACATAAAAGTGGCACAGGCCTCCAACAGTTCTGTGCAACAGCATTTCCAACGGATGTGTGACAGGAGAACATATATTATATATGTCGGCCTGCAGTGTGCAGCAGTACAGTCTGAGAGACGGACTCACCGTGATCATCTTTCTCTATTTCCCGACAAGACTGCAGGAGACAATCCGATTTCGTGTCGTTGTCGTCTGGAGCGGCCAGGGTGGAGGACCATTTGTAGCCTATCCAAGGATGATCCGGTTAAATTGGTCACCCTGTGGATCTCCTGTCGTCTTCTCGCTCCACTCCCTTGCCTCTCCTCCCCCTGACCCTCTCGGCTCCAAGCACCACTGTCAAGCCAGCCTGCATGCATAGTAGAGCACTTCCGGTTCAGCTTTCAAATTAAGACCCTTGTTGCCTGCAACGTTTTTGCGCGACGCACAATATGAAAAGAAAGAATTCGTAAAGATCTTTTTTTTTCACCCTCAAATGTCTTTTCCACAGTACACATGTCTATTAATAGTAGTGTATAAACATAATCCTGCATAGAAATAAAAAAAAAACAAAAAAAAAAAAAAAAACGAGTTTACCACAAAATATGAGCATCCATGTCTTTCTGTGTTTATAATCATATATAATTCTTTAGCCTCACCTATACTTGTATACTTTGGAAGCACAAAGGCAGGCAAACTTTAAGTAAACAACCACTAATTTGACCCATCGTGAGTCAAACATCCATCGTGATATATAATCTTTATTTCGTTTATTATTCATTAAATTTTGCTTCAAATCATAAAGATGTATGTTGGTCTAAAAAGTTGGTAAACTCTATTATGTTAATAAAAGGTACTGAAAATGAGTTTTGCCCTCTTCCACATTCCAGCATGCATTAATGAAATATTTCTAACGTTGTACCGTTTTATTATGAAGTCAGAGAGGTCTCAGTTCCGGTTTCATCCTGGCTGACTGTGGTCACTTGACACCTGTCTCTCCTCAGGCGCGCCGTCGCTCTCTCCACTCTCATTCCCACTTTTAGTAACTCGGCACTCCCTCTAGAGGTGAAGCTGAGCCTGCATCAGGCCCAGAATCAGGACCAGCACTGAACTTCAACCCGGGTAAAGTCTTCCCAGCAATAAGAAAATAGATGTAGATGAAGGTAAATCCACCTTAAGTCAGCTCAACCGCATTTTAATTTGCTGAAGTTTACCCAATGGTTCAGGCTCACATTAATTCTGTTATATATGAGATGAATTATTTAGTGAAAATGAAATTGTTTGTTTGTTTGTTTTTATTGTGGATTTGATGATCACCAACTACGGTCCATACTTCACTTCTTTATGTAAATCACATCACTGATTAAATTGTCCATTACTATGACAGACCTACTCAAGATGTCCTATTTCCTGCAGGTTACTCCACCAGGGATTTGGCACACTTGGGTTTTAATTAGTGCTTTCCATTTTTATTACAATTTAGTTTAATTAAATAGTAATACACACCAATATAAAAAGATAGATAACAAATCTATCACTACTGACATCGAGATATAAGCCTACATCCATCATTGTGGATTCATGAATTTATGAATATGTCCCAGCCTTATCAGGATTAGTCATGATGCTGAGCTGTGTGTGTGAAAGCAATAAACGATAGGAGACCACCGAATTATGACAGTTACTATGCAACTTCTCACAAACTCTTTTTTTTTTTTTTTTTCCGTGGTTCAGCATCAGCAGACAGAAATTAACAGGTTATATTGTGGAAAGCACAAAGCTCAGTGACTGATAATAGCCTGGCAGCTTTAGGCCAGGGCTACTCAACTTCAGCAAGTGGACCAAATTGGAGATTCACTTGGAGTTCATGGGCCACACAGAAAAATTTATCAGTGAATGGCTACAGGTAACTCTTATTCTCATAGTATAACACTAATAGATCTATTTCATGAAATAAAATAGTGTGTTTCTTTTCTTCCACTTTTTCGGGCATTATAATAATAAATTCCAGCCAGTCCACACAGATTAGTGCTGCAGAGAAGGCCACAAAGCTTGATACATGAGTGCAAAAGGTTACATCAAACAACAAAGGAGACATGGTGTAGCAGGTGTACATCCATAAAGATAAAAGACTGGGGTGACAGGAGAACATAGTCCAACACTATCCATCAGACTAACAGTAACCAAAAGTATGCCTGTAGCTTACATTAATTTATGTATCACAAGCCATCACTGACAGCCAGTGATAAATAGAAAAAAATTAGCAGGGCTGTATCTGTCCTGCTTTAAACAATAAACCTTTTCACTGTGAAAGCTGATTCTTCCACACGTTAACTTTTCCTCACTTTAATTACTGCACACACAGCTTATGATAGTTTCCTTTTTCTCAGGATTACTTTGTAATAAGTTCAAATTTGCAACTTTTGATTTGCATTTAGATTGATAAAAAAAAAAATGGTTGATGTGTTTATGCTGCATGCCAAGATATAACTGCAGTTTGCCAGTTAAAAAGCAACATTTATGTATTTTGTTTTTGTTTTTGTTTATACTTTATTTACCATATCTAGCCCACATACTACAAGAGTACAGCCTTCAATCTTCCACCACATATTAAGTTTAATAGATGTAGGCTTATGGTTAGGTCAAGAGTCAACTTATTATAATTTAACCCTTTGATGCATGAATTATGAAAGCCTGAGTCAAGATTTTTTTCTTATGTGTTTTTACTCTTCTTAGGGCATTAATGAGTCAATATCAGTATAGAGTGCCATTGAGACTTCCCAATGACACAAAAAAAAAGATGAGATTTTCCACTGAACTCCATATCCATTGTATAAAGTAGACCTTAAGCTGTTAGAAATGCATGTTGGTCAAGCTCCTGCACCTTTTATAAATTGACTGCAAGAATAGAAAGTACAAGTGAATTGCAAAATGTGTCCACCCTGTCATGGGACAATTTCTAAATAGAGTAAATATGTTCTAATCATATTGATTACAAAATGTACATTTTCAGAAAGGTATTTGGTCCCTCGTTCAGGAATATATTTTAGTTTCTGGAAAACATCTCTCAAAAATACAGAAATTATGGAAAAATATGTTTGTATATGTAAAATCTGTGAAAGTTGTACTTTCTTTTCTGAATAAACTCTATAAATAAAGGTATCTGGTCAAACTTTGAAATAATACTGTTTGGCCCTAATCTCTTCAGAGCAAAAATCACACAAAAGGTTTTGATAACTTGTGAAAATAATTATTTATTCACATAAAACATGAACATGACGGGGTGGACAATGACATGACGGGGTGGACAATGTTATGGTTTTGTCAACAAACGTTTTTTGTCAAAACATGACTTTTTTCACCTACTGTATTTTGAATTGTGCACAGGTAGGCTACATTTGGAAATGACACTCAACAACAGCAAAAATAAATAAATAAAACCTTCAACTAGACGAAAAAACAAGATTGATATAAACAAAACAAAAACCCTTGGTCCCTAAATGTAGGCCTACCACAAAAAGTATAAACATAGGTATCCTTTCAAATGGTTCCTTTCTCTGCATATGTTTTGTCCTCCACTTGACTTCTGGAACACTGAAAAACTTATAAAACTGTTATAAAACTAGACTTGATGACGGGGTGGACAATGACAGGGTGGACGTTTCTGGCTGAAGTTTGCATTTAATGAGCACATGTTGGGCCATTAGCTAGCAACATGTATCAGTTAGGAAGGTGACTGTGTATACTTTAACAAACATATTTTGAATTTCTGAAAAGCATTTATATAGATTCATATTTTGCAATGACAGGGTGGACACATTAAGATTGAACACATTCAAGTTCAATCGTAAAATGATGAAAATGTCAAAATATAAATATTGATATGTACTCTCTCTGCATGAGCTATTCTTCACTCCATTTGTAAAAGACAAAGCAGTGGTAGTGATGTCACTGATTACAGCAGGGGGTTTCTTTTAGTGGCAGTTACCACCTAATGACAGGGTGGACAGCAAATCCAGGGACACATGCAAAACGTTTATTATTATTATTACATTAGACCATAAATGATCCAATTGACTCATTTTATTCAAGTACTTGATGAGAGCAACAAGAGCATGTAAAAGATTTGTACACTGTATATCATTTATCTACTTATTTCACTCAGTGAAGTTAGTAGAGAGGAGTTTGGGACATGGCAAAATCACATGCATCTAATCATAGAAAATTTTTTTAAATATGAAAAACACCCTTTTAAAGATGTATCTCTGTACCAATGTGTGTTTAAATGTTTGGCCATTTATAATAAACCATCAGAGTTTTGTTATTTTGCAAATTTTTCATGAAAAGTGAGTGATTTCTGCCTGGGACACCAAATGGTACCCTATATTGATATTGACTCTAATATGTTTTCAGCAACAAGAACTGACAGTCTCTGCATAAACCTCAATGGGGGGAGCAGCAAAGAGCATTCTAACAGCTGATATGCAATTCCACCATAGAAACCATTGCATTTAGGAGAAAATGACTTTTAAACAGCAGCTGTCCACTGTAGTGACCGCTATGCGGTCACTACAGGGTGACAGGGGACAGGTGACAGGGTGACAAGGGTTAAGGATATAATAAAGATATATAGACAAATCATGTTAAGATATCAGCTGAAGTGAACACAAGAACTGGGTAAAAAGTTAATTTTGACCTGTATAAAGTAAGAAAAGAAGAGAACCTAAAATAGATCCCTGTTGAATCCCTATACAATTTATGGGAGATGCTGTAATTGAATTTCAGCATTATAATCAAGGTGTAAAAACAAACAAAAACAAAAATCTTTATTAAGATTACCTTTACTAAGATTAAGATACCTTACCTGGCATTTGAAAGTTCAGTTTTTACTCATGTTTGCTATATAAATTTTTAATCCTGTGATAAATTTGGGTTGATTTTTCCTTAAATTGTTGTTATTCATTTGTTGTGACCAAAACACTACATGGGAAAGTCTATGAATGTCACTCCCACTGAGCTGAGCTAAAGTCTGATGTGAAGTTTTGGGGAAGCCACAGAAATGTTGAACAGGGTAAAGTAAATAAGCATGTTTGCTCAGTGCTCAGCTGACTGCATTACAGCCATGTTGTGCCCTGCAGCAGCCCCACTGTCGCCTGCAGCTGGTTAGCACTGTTAGTTGTTCTGGGCTGCTGCTTAAGCCTCTTTAGCTGAGTGCCAAACCTGCACAAATAATTACAGTAGAGGTGTGCAAATATGGAAAGACCTCAGGATTTCATACTGTCTCTTTCTCTCTGTGTGTGTTAATACAGTGGTAAAGTCATGGTGTGCTGGCTTATTTAGGGCAGATCAGGAACACATTTTGTCTCAACATGTGTAACTTTTGACACTTTTCATGTTTCATATCTCAGAAAATAGGGCAAAACTGGTGTGTGTGTGTGTGTGTGTGTGTGTGTGTGTGTGAGAGAGAGAGAGAGAGAGAGAGAGAGAGAGAGAGAGAGTGAAATAACAATAAAAAATAATAATAAAAATGTTACAACTATCCCCATCCCTGCTTAATCTCATATGCTCAGTCATTTCAATGTCAGCATTCTCAGTGTTAATCAAAATATAGACTTAGACCAGAAAGAGCAGGTTACCTTCTTACCTATAAGTCTTTATTCATTTATTTATTTATTTTTGTTTGTAAAACCTGTAGCTAAAGTCATGACAGACATGAGCTTTCAAGAGATGAGTGTAACAGTGCTCACATGACTCATCTAACACATCACATGACTCGTACACTATATGGATAAAAGTATTGGACCACCTACATATTACACCTACAGGAGCTTGCATGACATCCCATTCTAAATCCATGGTCATTAATATGGAAAAAACAAGCCTATAGCATTATCCCTCCTCCACCAAACTTTACAGTTGGCACAATGCAGTCAGGCAGGGAACATTCTCCTGGCATTCACCAAACCCAGACTCATCCATCAGACCACCAGACAGAGAAGATTGGTCATTCCATAGAACATGTTTCCACCCGTCCAGAGTCCAGTAGAGGCGTGCATTACACCACTCCATCTGACACTTGGCATTGTGCTTGGTGATATAAGGCTTGCATGTGGCTGCTTGGCCATGAAGCTCCTGGTGCACAGTTTTTGTGCTGATGTTAATGCCAGAGGAGGTATGGCAGGAGGTATTGAGTCAGCAGAGCATTGGCCGCTTTTACGCACTATGTCCCTCAGCACTCAGCGACCCAGCTCTGTAACTTTACGTGGTCTGCCACTTGGTGGCTGAGTTGCTGTGGCTCCTAAATGCTTGAATATCTAGGAGAGAAGAAATTTCACCAACTGACTTGTTGCAGTGTTGACATCCTATTACATTACTATTACAGTACCACACTGGAATTCACTCAGCTCTTTAGAATGAGCCATTCTTTCACAAATGTCAGTAAGGGCAGACTGCATGGCTAGCTGCTTGATTTTACACACCTGTAGCAATGGCACTAAAGGAACCACCTGAATTCATGATTAAGAGGTGTGGCTCATTACTTTTGTCAGTATAGTGTACTTATCCGTGATTGGTGGAACAGGTGCTATTACAACTAAGTCCATGTTCCAATGACTCCCAGTTTCCTCTAGTTACATAACTTTAATTGTATAAATTTAAGATAAAAGCGTAAACTTTCCCCTTGATCAGGGAGGACTTCGATTTCCTATGTAGGTGGACAAACTTTTCAAAAGCGGTCTGTTACACTTCCTATAATTACTAAAATTACTGCTCGTTTATTTGTGCTGTCTTAGTAAACGAAGAGGCGAGTGAACCATGACATCCAGTCCGTGATGAACAGCTTAACATAAAAATCCATAAAGCCATTTTTATTTAAACTAATTTATGACATGTTACAATCTAGCACAAAGCAATTTAAGGTTTTAGGATGGATAAACTGTGTTCTGCATATAACAAGGTGACTTATCTGAGTTCTCCGTCCTCTACACCCACTGACACATGAATCAACCGAAACGCACCGATACGCAAAAAAAGGAAAAAAACTAGAGGAGGGAGAAATGTCAGCGGCTAAAAATAAAACTGCGTTAAACAATAAGCCTAGCAATTGAAAACGGCGTCGATTAAAAGTTGTGCCAATTAAGCCCACCCTCCCCTCCTTTAAACAGAGAGAGAGAGAGAGAGAGAGAGAGAGAGAGAGAGAGAGAGAGAGAGAGAGAGAGAGAGAGAGAGAGAGAGAGAGAGTTATATACTGTAGGCCTATAGGGTTGCTTGAACGACGACGCTTCAGCCTCATCGGGTGTATTAGCTCCAGTATTTCTCCTGCGCTCTCACATCTCTCCGATATTGTATATTTTTTCACGGAATATTACGCGCCGAGATGGGATATTATTAGCCTTTGCTCATTTTTTCCGCTCCTGCATGCTCCCCCCCTCGCTCCTCCACTGCATATAGATGTATTTTGTATCCCTTGTTTCTTCCAGTAACCCATGTCTGTGTGCATCCCGCCTCCCTGCGCTCTCAATAGATGGTGCAAGTCAAAATGTCCAAATCGCCTGTAGACCCTCTGTCTGCTGTGGAAACCGGCTCTCAATCACACTATTTTCAGGTAAGCCTGCCCGTGATTAGTATATTTATTTTACCATCAGCGAGCAAAGTGCAGTGTGGAAATCGGTAAATGTCTTGCTACTTGTTGTTGAAATGAAGGCGTCGCGTTGGCAGCGGAGCTACTTTTTTACCACCGCCTTCACTGAAACTGCAGATTGATGGCAATATCGGCTTGATCGGCAAAAACCAGGGAATGCGATATTAAAAGTACAGGCTGGGAATATCGGAATAAACCACACACACAAAAAAGATTAGGTCTTGTTACGCGTAACTAGATAACATATCTGCTGTTGGTGTGTGTGTCAACTCGCAGATAAGGCCTTTATGATTTTGCAATGATGTTTGATTATTTATTTCAATGCATTTCCTGCCCAGCTCCGCATACAGGCTACAATGGGTGATACAAAGGTATTGAAACCAGTGCAGATCAGTATCACGGCGGGACCTGTGTGCTGTTTTTTTCACTTATTAAAGGTGCAGGCCACTTTGATTCACCTGTAGCCCGTGTGGAGGGGCCTACCAGCGCACCCTGCAAAAAATCAGCTTGCTTTATTGGCTGTGTAGCTAGGGGGCCTGAGGAAACTAGTGCACATCATGCAGACTACAAGGTGCAGCCAGATTAGTATGGTCTTGAAATATTTTTGGTGTGGGGAAAAAATGGGCAGCAGACTGTATTTTTTTTCTGCTAGGGTGTATGGCAAATATTTTCTCCAGCTGTCATACATTGGCAACAAGTAATCTGACTTTAACATGTCAAGTTCATGTTGTTCTGTTGTGTTCTGCCACATCTATCTATCTATCTATAGATCTTTTTTACTTCTTTGTTTCCCTCTCTCGCTCTTATTCCTCACCTGTGTCTGTCTCATCGCAGCTGCCCAGGAAGTTGCCTAAACGGAAGAGTCGCTTCAAACGCTCAGATGGCAGCACTTCCTCTGACACAACGTCCAGCTTCATCAAACGGCAGGTGAGCTCTCAGAGTCCTCTCTTGATTTGAGTCGTTCCGTCTTTTACATGCATATTGCATCATGCGCCGTTACATCTCATTCACCATCTTGCAGGTTATCCCACTTATTTTGAAACGAGATGATCAAAGATGCAGCCGCCTGTTCCTTGAAAGATGTGGGCTGCGTTGTGCTTTGTGTGGCTGATACAAAAGCTACAAGGGTCTGAGGCTGCTCGTTGATCAAATTAGGCCTCTCTCTGTCTTACTTTGTTGGCTGCATTGATGTTGTGAAAACCCTCACGTTTCTGTTGGTGGGTACCACCAGTTCTTCTTTTGGCCGCACACTGTTTAGACAATGATATTTGTCATTCTGTAATTATCAACCTGAGATCCCAATCCTGTGAGAAATGCATTGCTTCACTGTTCTGTCCCACAAGTTGTAATTGTTCTTTTGCCCAATAGAGAGCAGCAACAACCTTGAAAGTGGAAATGTGTTACATCAAAATCCCAACACAGCCCAGTTTTTTAATTAATGTTTTCAGGTCAAGCAAGCGCAAAAGGCTCGGATGGAGATTTGGTGTTATTTAAGAAAATCTCTGCAACTGAAAAAAAAAAAAAACAGAAGGAGAGGTTTTCAGGCTAAGATCAGCTGTCAGTTTCCCCTCGTGTTTTTACTGCACGACTGTTCTGGATTGCAGTACCCCATCCCATCCCGAATTGCACACTTTACACATTAGATAGATACTTATGATTTATCTTGGCTTTCACCTCCATGTGTTGTTCCTGAAGAGGCGTTTGATCTGATTCCTGTGTCATGCCAAGACAAAGCTGGCTGTAGTTTCACAGAGAAGCCAGCAGAGGGGAGAGCTCGAGCCTTGCAGAAATCAGGTTGAGAGGAGTCAAGAGGTTTCACCAGGCTGCAGACGGACTCTGCATACAGAGCTGAACCGAAACCGCCCCATCCCTGAGGTTCAGCAGCTTCACTACATCAAAGAGTCAGAAGTTGGGAAGGATTCAAACATCCACTTGTCAAAAGGAGTCTGATGTACTAATGACAGAAACTACAGACTGTCTCTAGAATCCTCCAGGCATTGACAACTTCTCGAGAATATTTCCATCTATTTAGACTTAATTAATTAGTTCACACTAGTGTTGCTAAGATCTGAAGTTTCCGACACAGACTGCAGATAAATGGTGGTGTGAGAGAGAAGCAGGGCACCAGAGGTCTGGACACTTCCCAGTAGGTTAATGGATGAATCTCCTGTCACTAAGGCTCTGAACCTAGTCAGTAAAACCAGTTCCTAAAATCTCAGTTGTTTCCAATATGTTGTAGCTCGGTGTAATT
Organism: Myripristis murdjan; assembly: GCF_902150065.1. Classification (NCBI taxonomy): domain Eukaryota; kingdom Metazoa; phylum Chordata; class Actinopteri; order Holocentriformes; family Holocentridae; genus Myripristis; species Myripristis murdjan. Next base: position 20,569,753 of record NC_043986.1, on the reverse strand, counting down.
CTGCACAGATACAGGAACCATGGTGTTCTCATTTCCATCTCTGTCCAAGGGGCCAGCAGAACAAAATCGTGGGAAAACACACATTCATGTCCTCCACAATTGTCTGTGTCATACAAACTCTGATACACAAGAAGTAGATTCTCTTGAGAAAATAAAAGAAAGAGTATCATCTTTTACTAAATCAGACACACTGAAAAACACTCGAAAATTAACTCTGCTGGCCCCATCAGTGGGTTCATTATTACAAATGTATGCTGTACAGTCAAGCTTTGTTCAAACCCATAAAACTATATTTTAAATTCTAGTGGAGATCCCAGGTTTTCAAAGATACCAAATATGTCGCCCTGAATTCCAGGGAAATGTGAATAAACCGATGCACAAGACATCTAAATATGTCCAATATATGTGCAATGGTGGAGCCATAAAAGTGGCATCTTGAGTTTCAGCATTTCACTCAATGAAAATGTGATGCAGCTTTAGTGAAGTACTGCACGTAGCAGATACAGGGGAAAAAAAAAATATGCCTGTGTCATACATTATGGAAAAAAAAAAAAACTTTGTAGCTATGTAAGGAAATTTAAGGGAAAGTCAGAGATAAAAGAGTTAAGAATGTAAAGGGAAAAAAAGTATAATTTTTACTACAGTATTCTTAACATAAATTCTCAACATGCAGTCATCCACTGAAATATCCTGAGATTTGAAACAAGATAGCAGCTTGATCTGTTTGCCGTGTGTTGGTTACGGCATCGCTTCATTTGCTTTTCGATTTGATGGGATTAAGACCTCACAACACCAGATACAGACTGAACGTTTACAGACACTTTACTAAATGTACATGCAAAAAATAAATAATGGTATTGACTACATATGTTGACCATCCCAAAGGTCTAATTATATGAAGACACACTTGTGCTGTTAATTGTTAAGTAATTGCAATTATGTAATTGCGCCGCACTGCAAACTAGGGTTGGGGCTGCGCAATATGGATAAAATCAAACATTATAATATTTTTGACCAAATATGTTGATGTCAGTGCTGGAATGACTTGGTGCTTTCATGAGAAAAGATTTTTGATAAACAGTCATTAGTAATGTGGACATGATAATCAAGCAGGCAGAGGCAAAAAAAAAAATGGCATCCCTTTACTGTAATATAGCCTCTAAAATATCAATATCCAACAATATCCAGGATCCCAGATGATATCTAGTCTCATATCACAATGTCAATATAAAATATATTATATATATTATATATTACCCAGCCCTTTAATGGCTCTTTATATAACATAGCATCGACATAATAGGCATATAGATGGCTTTTCTTGCCTATAGTGCAGATTATTCTCTTAGAAGATTGATTTGTATCTCATCTTCAAATATGAAACTCAAATTCTCATTTAACACGCGTGGCGGCATTAACACAGAGTTCACACCGAGGCGAGGTGGAGCGGTATACCTGCGAGGCGCCGGTGAGAGATAAGGGACGTAAGTTACCCTGATCGTGGGCTTAATGACAATCTCCACATTCCCTTAGAATATTGCACGGCTTAAAATATTCATGACACTCATTTGCAGGCTTTGGGGGTGATGTGATGTGTTGGTTCATTGTTCATACAAGCACCTTTGGCCCCTCTTACCTTGTTCCTTTTTTTTTACGTACATAGATCAAATGAGCCCCCCCCCCCCCCCCCCCCCCCCCCCCCCCCCCCCTCACAACCACCCCCAAAGGTAATATGACAAAGTGTTTATGCAGAGTGAGTACATTTCAAGAATAGAACAGGTGCTTTCTTCTCTGTGATCGGGGTGGGGTGTCTATCGAGGAGCAGTGGAGTATGACTCATTTCTGCAGTAGGATACAATAAGCTGTATGCTGACACAAGTGTGGATGTATGTGTTGTATGTAGGACAGCAGCCTATTAACAGGCAGGGAGAAAACTTGAGGGAGTGTGCGTGGGTGTGCATGTGTGGGTGTGTTTTAGGACGGCAGTGGTTTTCCTCTCTCTACGTGTGCATTGCCGGATTAGTCTTGAAATAGTTTGAAAAAGATGAAGAATGTGATAATCAGACGCAGAAATAGAAAGAGGTGGACTGAACAAGTGACGTACCCCGGGTGTTACGCAAAAGCTGCTGTGTGTGTGTTGCTGTCGTTTGCGTGTGTGTTGGTCTGCGGGGGGCGGGTGGGTGTTGTTGGTGTCGGCTCCAGTGCGTGTCCTCCCGGGGTCGGGGATGGGACACAGTGCAGCATGTAGTCTAGAAAGGGAGGGACAGGCAGCAGCAGCATCACTACACTGAGTAAGTACAAATGACTCCCAGGGGAGTCAGCTTCTCCTACTCCCTGTCTGTCACCCTCTCCTCCTGTCTCGCCCCCTCGTCCTCTCTGCTCTTTGTATCATTTTGTCGCACCGTTTCTGCTCATCTCACAGTTTTTATGTGTGTTTCCTTTGTGTCCCTCCTTTCCGTTTCTTCTTCTTCCTCCCAGCACATGTCCTTCCTCTTTGCTGCTTCTCTGACTGGTGTGTCTCCTTTGCTCTGCTCCATGTGTTTTTTGTTTTTTTTTTAATTATTTTTCTTTTTTGTTGTTGCTATCACTTTTCCCTGTTTGATGTTCCTAAAGGAAATTGCAGTGCCTCACAGAGGATTGGGACTGATTAGTTTGAAATATGCCCATGTTGACTTGGCTGAGACATAACCAGAGAATGATTTCTGACATCATGTATCTACCATCTTCATGCCTGTATAAATGATGACTGCAAATTATTACATATCGAAACTGGAATTTTGAGTAACTGTAATTTCCAAATTACTATAGACTGCGGGAAAGATGTTTTTAGACGGCCCTCTGAACAATGGATGCGAGTGTTATGCAGAATCTCCTGCCTACAAATAAAGTCAGAGAAATTTCATTTTGGAATCATCACCTACATGCACAAACTGCATTTTCTTTTACATCGTTTTAAGTGCGAAAACGAAATCCGGTTCAAAAGCTACATCTTAATTTTTAATGACATATGTGTTAGGGCTGAACAATTAATAAATATACTCTCAGAATCGCAATATGGCTAAAATCACAGCAACTGCAGTTTTCCAATAAAGGGAAAACGTGTATGAAAATTATATCATAAATGAAGTATTGTGGTTAATTATTCTCATCATTCCCATTCAATTTGTAACTCTAATCACAAATCTTTAAAAATAATTGTAATATGATCTTTCCACCATAGTTTTTTTTTTTTTACTCTAGAAATTTTTCTACCATAGAGTTCATCCATAAATATATGTATAATTTTTTTTTTTAAATCACTACGGTATTTATCAGCTCCTTCGAATTAACTTTCGACTGGAGAAATATCTATCTCTCTATCTATATCTATATCTATCTTTCTGTCTATCCATATATCTAAATCTATATCTATTTTATACACGCACACACACACACACATATATATGTGTATATATATATATATATATGTAGAGAGAGAGAGAGAGAGAGAGAGAGAGAGAGAGAGAGAGACGTGTTACTAATATTTCGCCCCCCTCATGTATATAAATGGGGAGGACAAAAAATTAGAAACACCTAATTTTAGTCCAGAACAAGACCTCTGCAACTACAACCTCAACAATAAACATTAGACTAAATTTACACATTCTGCTGTTACATTGAACTGCATTAGATTGTACAAGTGTACCTAATAAAGTGGCCACGGAGTGTATACACACACACACACACACACACACACTCTCTCACTCTCTCTCTTTCATATACATATATACATATGTATATATGTGCATGTATGTATGTTTATTTACTGTGTGTGTGCTGGGTGACTTGGCCCTCATGAGGGCTTGACTAGTTGGGTGACACACTTTCCTGCCCGCCCCTCCCATGTGAGTTGGAGCCATCAGCGTTGCGGTGTGAAGAATAATCACAGAGGAGGAATAGAAAGGAGTAGAGCAGCGGTTAAATTTAGCCCCAGACAGAGACATTAGCGGTGAAAAAACAAGACATTATCAGAGCAGACGGTAAAGATATAGTCACATCATCGCACTCAGCTTCAGGTCCATTGCTTATGATTATTACATCAATTATTACATATAAGTGATGCTCGGGAGGCTTTGCTCTAACATCATTAAGCAGCACTCAGACTTGACGCCTTTCCCAGAGCCCGCTCCTGTGTGTGTGTGTGTGTGTGTGTGTGTGTGTGTGTGTGCATGTGTGTTGGAGTGTGTTCCCAGCGAAGGTAGGTAGCTGTAACAGTGAGCATTCAGTTTCATGTCTTTATCAGGCTCTAGCGCTGTCCTCCTTATCAGCCAGGTATGCAACTCTCTCTCTCTCTCTTCCTAGCTCTCTCTCTCTCTCTGTCTGTCTGTCTGTCCCAGTCTCTCTCCCTCTCTCTCTCTTTCTCCTGGTCTCAGTCTCGTGTTTCCCTCTTCTTCTGTCCATATCTGATCCATCATACCATTTTATTGTGATCTAATCTCATCTTCCTTCCCACAGATAACCTCAGTTTATCTCATTGTATAAATCGTTTGTATCGCTCTCGTCTCTCCAACCATCCATCATTCAGGCACATTCTCCTTCCCTAAAAACCATCTTTCTTTTTTCCAGCATATCATGTCAACGGCATCCATCCATTCCTCTCTCTGTCTCTCTCTCCCTCTCCCTCTCCCTCTCCCTCTCACTCTCTCTCTCAATCCCATTCTTCCTCCCCCTCCTTTTTCTCCTCTCGGTAAGGCACTGACTACTCTGGCACTGGTGCAGTATTGGCTTGCAGAGCACTTGAGTGCTGGAAATCAGATCTAGTTATCTAACGCAGACTCGCAAAAAAAGAAAAAAAAATGAGTGGGGATGTTTGCTTCCTCTTTCATCGGGTGTTAAAGTGCTGTTGTGGATAAAAATACATATATTGGGTTATATTTCTGTCTTTTGGTTGTTCATACTGGGGCACTTCTGTGTATTCTGAGCCTGAATTTGCTTCTGTTGTGCTGTTACTAATTGGTCCTCTAGAGGACTTATTTGTATATACTGGAAAGATGGATGACCACTGCTCGGTCACTGCATTGTGGGGGAGTTGAAAACCAAAGCGAAAACTGTATCATATACTGTTTTTTTTGCGTAAAAACTGCTGTAGGGTCTTGCTGTGTATGAGAGGATATGCTTGCTTGTCTCAGCATGTATGTGCAAGTATTACAAACTATGAGGTTCGTCAAGCTCCTGATGTGTTTTTCACCCTCCATCTCTTCCTCCTCCTCCTCTCCTCTTCTCTCATTCCATCCCTCTTGTTTATTTTTTTCTCTCCTGTCTTCTCTCTCTCTCTCTCTCTCTCTCTCTCTCTCTCTCTCTCTCTCTTGTCTGATTTGGCATTGTTTGCTGCAGTGTTTCTCTGTGCTGACAGATTCAGGACTGAGTTCCTTCACAGAAGCCAAATAGGAACCAAATATAGGAGAGCTGACACACACATAAACACACATGCTACCCAAACTGCACCTCATATTCGCCTCATATTCCTGTCTCTCTCTTTGGAAATTAGCATCACGGGGACTGTTTTCTGTAAATGCCTGAATGTGAATCACAGGATAATGTGATACGATGTATGCCATTTAAGGCTCATCTGATTCCTGTGCACAGTAAGAGAATAATCGCAGGAGGTTATGAATGACAGCCAGCAGCAGCACTTATGGAGTGATTTTAACTGGTTTTATTGGTGTAAAATGTTTCTTTGTTTGTTCGCTCTATTGACTTCTTTCAGCTTGCAATTTCTGCGCCCTAAAACAGCTCACAATGAAAAATGATAGCCAGCATATATTTTGCTAATGAGGAAAGTCCTCAGAGAATAAACAGGGGAATAAAGGATGTATATGTACTGCGCTGTGGGGGTTGATGGAATGGATTGGGGCCAAGCAGTAGAGAAGAGGAAGCAGTTGCCTCCTTTGTGCTATATTTGGTCTACCAGAAGATGGCTGGTGTGGGAGAGCAAGGCATTGTATTGTGCATACACACAAGCACACACATGAATACACAGATGCATTTGCATGCACACCTGCACACACTGCAGAGCACTGTGAGGATGCTAAACAAAGGACAGCTCATCTAAAAGGAAAAGCAGATCTGCCTGTCCTCAGTACGGATCAGTATTCTCAGTATGACCATCAACTCATTCCCCGTGCTGCTAATGAAACTAATTATTCCCGTGCTACACTCTGTGTCTCTCCCTTGTTTAGGGGTCGGCTGATTCGTACACCAGTAGACCGTCGGATTCCGACCTGTCAGCGGAGGAGGACCGCGAGGCGTATCGGCGTGAAGCCGAGCGCCAGGCACAACTACAGCTCGACAGAGCTAAGGTAGACTTTCACCGCTGTTTTGAGAGAAAGATCACAATGTTCAGCCAGTCATCCAGGCTAAAAGTATGTAGGTGTGCAGAGGAAGTTGAGTGGTTTAGTGCCTCTCCTCTGGAGCCTCATGACCGCCCCTACTGACCAAAAACTGAATCCAACCAGAGCTTCCCCCTGTTCATCGGCCTCCCTACTTCTCTACAGACTACAAAGAACACAAGACACCTACAAAGAGTGCAGAGAGCCAAAGACAAAACCAAACTCTAATTTTATAGCACATATTCTACAATCAAATGTAATACAACATTTTTGACAACTAGAAATAAATCACAGCAGCAACCTCTGTATCTATAAAACCTATAAAACTGGTTGTATTTCAGAACAGGAGTGACCTTACAGACCATACCACAGTACAGTAGCACAGGCCTAATGCAAAGAAAAGGTGAAAAAGATAAAAGGTGCACTCCAAAAAGGATGTCTTTTTGTTGTTTACTAATTTTTTTATTCTGCATTCATAATTTCCATCACTAACTTGTGTTTTTCTGGTGGATACTCGACAGTCCAAACCTGTAGCGTTTGCAGTGAAGACTAATGTGAGTTACTGTGGAGCTCTAGATGAGGACTGCCCCGTCCAAGGAGCTGCAGTCAATTTCGATGCCAAAGACTTCCTGCACATTAAAGAAGTGAGTGGTTTGCTCACTTGCTGATGACGTAGAAAGGCCCGTACATGACGTGTGCTGCTGATTTGTGCTGATCAGGCAAGCGGTGTGAAGCTGTGTTTTCACATTTAACTCAACAGAAGTACAATAATGACTGGTGGATCGGTCGTCTGGTCAAAGAGGGAGCAGACATCGCCTTTATCCCCAGCCCTCTACGTCTTGAGGCCATGAGACTCAAGCAGGAGCAGAAACAAAGGTATGTTAGCAGATTATCTCGTAACACAAGCTCATTATTGTCGGGAACATCGCTAACAAACTTCTCAGAGAATATGCACATCCTTTGGGCTTCATTGGTCAGACTTTATCTTTTAGCAGCTTGATAGTTGTGTGCTGTGTGTTGCAGGAAAACAGGGGGTAACTCCTCTAGCCTGGGTGACATGGTGACTGGAAGCTGGAGGACCACACCGCCATCTGCAGGTGAATGTAAGTACTACAAAACCACCCCTTTCCTGCAACACCAAATCGCTCAGCAAACCCACTTTTCCTCCCTCTGTCTTTAATCTCTTCGCGCCATTGATTGTGATTTTCTTGTTTTCGCAAGCTAAACTGAAGCAAAAACAGGTAGGCTCTATAAAGTAGCTCTTTCTAATCAAAGCATAAATGCCACATTTGCTCTAAAATAAAGTTTTTGTTCATTTGTAACTGCAAAGGACTTTTTTTGTCAGGTTTGATTGATTGCTCAACATTGCTATCCCACCCCCGCTCCCTCTTGCCCTCCCCATTCTCCATCTTCCTCTCTCTCGTCCCCCCCTCCCCTATTTCTGGCAGGAACACATCCCTCCCTATGATGTGGTGCCCTCTATGAGGCCGGTGGTCCTCGTGGGACCGTCGCTGAAGGGCTATGAGGTCAGTCTCTCCCTCGTTCACCTCCAGCAGACCGAGAACAAGTCACTCACTCTGTGCTCTTTACTCTGTTCAAACTGTTCCCGCACCGCAGCGCTCTCTCTCTTTGAGCTCTCCGCGATCACGAGTTAAATCAAAGCATAAAACTGAATCTATAATTTGACCTTCTGCGTTCAGGTGCTGCGTTTGTTCTTGTGGATTCCTGTTTTTTGCACAAGCTTGTTTATTTCCTCTCCTCCTCTGTATCCTGCCACCCAGGTGACCGATATGATGCAGAAGGCTCTTTTTGACTTCCTGAAACACAGATTTGAGGGAAGGTCAGTAAAATGGCAAGAGGGTTATTGAAGTAAGTAGAGTTAACAGAGTAATACAAGTTAGTTGAATAAATCGACTGAGACTCCATTTTGTGTCGTTTACTGACCTTCACAGAATCTCAATCACCCGTGTTACTGCCGACCTGTCTCTAGCCAAGAGATCTGTCCTGAACAAAAGGCCCATCATGGAGAGATCCAACACTCGTTCCAGTCTAGGTGACCATCTTCATGTCAACATAACGAAAGCCTCAGGTCTATGGTAAAAACTGACACGGAGTTTAAAGCGATGAAATCCTTTTTGTATCTCCTGTGTTGTGCATGTCGCAGCGGAGGTCCAGAGTGAGATCGAGAGGATATTTGAACTGGCCAAGACCCTGCAGCTGGTGGTTCTGGATGCAGACACCATCAACCATCCCGCACAGCTCGCCAAAACGTCCCTCGCACCCATCATTGTCTACGTCAAAGTCTCCTCACCAAAGGTACAGCAGGCTGCCTCACGTGTTATTTGGATTTATGCTTCCTCACACGTCTTATTCCTTTTGCTTATCGTTGACTCTGTTGTTTTGGGATTGACCTGCTTGGGGCAGCATCCTCTGATTTATCAAATTTCTTAGAAATCAAGGGTCACACTTGTTGAGTCTTTATTTTTGTACATCATGCCAAACACAGATGTTTTCAGCTCTGCAGCCCACATCAGTTTTCCTCCATTTGAGAAGGATCAGGTGACATCACGTCACATCACATCAGTTTTGACTGACTGTTGATTTCATTCACCTGCTTCACGTCATCCTCCTGAAATGGAGACAAACTGTAATCAGTTGGTAGATGCAGATGAAAACTGCAGATCTGAAAATGTTTGAGAGGCGGGAAGGACTTCAGACGTTTCAGTCACGGGCTTCTGTCATCATTTCTGGATGTATATGGGTTTGATGTATTTTTTTTTTCTACAAATAAAAGCATGAGGCTCATTTGTTTGAACAACATATACAAAATATGTAGAGTATGATCTCAGCAACATTGCAGTGTGTTCGACTAAGACTGTCATTATGTACATCTTTTTAGAAAACGAGGTTGAAAACTGTCTTTTGTGTCAGGTATGAAAGAGATGGATTTTCCTGTCCATATATATTACATCACACCTCAGCTTATTTAATCAAATGAGGGGCGCTATGAGCAGCAGCTAACTTGTTGAGGACATCACCTCTCATTCATTTCGACCTGAATTAACAGCTGTTTCTTTGCTCTTTGCTGAAAGCGTTTTGCTTAGCGCTGACCTTTGACCTCATCTTTCCCCTCGTCCCAGGTGCTCCAGAGGCTGGTCAAATCCAGGGGGAAGTCTCAGAGCAAGCATTTGAATGTGCAGATGATGGCTGCAGACAAACTTTCTCAGTGCCCACCTGTGAGTGGAACAACGAGACGCTTTCATTTGTAGCCGCTGCCACAAATGCCGATGAAATCACGTAATTTCACGAGGAGTGTAACGCTGTTTTGTCCTCTTGATCATTTATAGGATATGTTTGATGTCATTTTGGATGAGAACCAACTGGAAGATGCTTGCGAGCATTTGGCTGAATACTTGGAGGTCTACTGGCGTGCCACTCATCTCCCTGGCACGACCCCTCTCAACCCCTTATTGGAGCAGAGTCTGATGACCCCGCCCTCGGCCATCTCTAGTCTACAGGTGAGCTCGTCTCCACTGGTCCAAGAGGCGGGACGCTGAGAATAGAAAACTGACTGTAAAGAAGAAAAAAAGGGGGGCAGTGTAACGTTGTATGTCTGATATGAATACTGTCTTTAGACCCTCAAGTAGGACTCTTATTTTGAACGTGTTGTATGTTGTCGCTGTCCTCACCAGCTCTTCCCATCTCAGATTCTCACTCCTGTGTTTTGATGTAATTGTCTCCAGTTGTCTATGTGTCCTCTCACTCATCCATGCTTAACATCTTTGCAGTTTTCTGAAACACAGGAATTAATTGAATGATCGCTTACAAAACGGGGTGAGTAGTAGGGTTTATATAAATATATATTCATATATATCTATATGATTACTGTATATGCATTCTCAACCCCGACAAAACCCCTGCTTACACTCCCCAACTCCACCCTGAAGCAAACACAAAGGCTGAGACCAGTGAATGAACAGCATTTCTCGTTTATTCATTAGAATCTCGCCATAAAAAAAAAGGATAATGTGTTTATCGTGACTGCATCCTGCCTCCTTTCCCGTAGTTGATGGTCTCTAGTGAATCAACACTGCTCTACAAGCTTTCTGGGAGAAAATTCACAAAGCAGTTTAGCTCAGGATATGGTTTCTGTTTAATCACTCGATTGAAAATATGCTGCAAGTCATATATTGCTTGAAATGAGAACATGTTTGCTTGGAAAGACGATTCACAAAATGTCAGGGACAGTCACATGATTACACGCACTTTTATTTTTTTTTTTTATGTTGAGGTTGATCCTTTACTAAGCATGCTTTGTGAATGCTGCACCCTCTCACAGTGGCACACAATGCTGTCTTGAATGAAAATGCGAATTAACAGCCAATGGTAAATGCTTATATAATGTCATGATTTAGATTTTTCTATTTGAGCGGTATGCACAGTTTCTACAAGATAAGCTGCCTTATGGTGGAGATCATAACATTTTATCTGAGATGAATCCCACCACCATCCATTGAACTGTTTCACTGGCATTTCCTCTGTTCACAGTCTGTAATATTATATTGTAAATATACATGTTTGCCGTGTGTCTGAGAATACAAGCGTTGAAAGGGAAGCCATCTGTCTGCGCTGTTAAAAACACAGTTAGCAAAAAGGAGCAGACTACTTTTGGACGCTGACCTCGTTTCTGAGACAGAGCTCTCTTTTTTCCCTCTCTCCCCCTCTTTCTTTCTTTCTTCACCTCCTTCCCATCTCTCCACGGCCACACCGACACCCCCCAGAACCAGAACAAGAACCAGTCGCAGCCTCACGAAGGGGTGGGGCTGGAGGGGGAGGAGGAGGAGGAGCCGGGCGAGGAGGCCCACTCCCCCCTGGAGCAGGACAGTCTCATGCCTTCGGACGAGGCCAGCGACTCCCTGTCTCGCGGCCGGAGGGGCAGCCCGTGCCACAGGGCGGGCGAGGAGGATGAAGAGGAGGAGGAGGAGGAGGAAGAAGAGGAGGAGGAGGAGGAGGAGGATGAGTACGCGTCGCCCTGCCACACTCGTACGTATAGGGACATATACCCCCCTCACCGTGGGCACACAGGCAACACCCACAGTGCCAACGGGCACGAGTCACAGGACAGATTGCTCCAGCGTGACGCTCAGCAAGGCCACAACCAGAGGAACAACCGCCAGCGCAGCCGCCCCTGGCCCCGAGACAACTACTGAGGAACGAGGGCACCCCTGGCCTCCAACGTGAGCACTGAGACCCCGTCTTCACCCCTGCTCCTCCAAATGTAACGGGCAAAACGTATTCTGTTCCCAAACCCATGATTTACAGACAGAGCACCCACTCCTCACATCCCTCCCGCACTATCAGCTGTAACAAGTCGATCATAGCTGGCCTCAGAAAGGAAGAGAAACACAACGCCCAATTTCGTAAAAGTACACAACTGTAGGTCTATTTTTAAAGAAGCAGCATTTGTTATTTTCAATCACAATCTTCCAGACTCTCCCAGTTTCACTCTATTTAAGCCGAGGGGATGTCGTGACCTCTCTAGGGGGTCACGTAATGTCAGATTGCGTTAAAAGTCAACAGGGCTACACAACTCTGCAATGGAAGGCTACCAGCTGTACGCAAACTCAGACTTTAGCTGCTTTGCCTAAGGTTTCTCTATTGTAGGATGTCTCATATACTGGCCTTAAAAATTCCTAAGACTTTTAACTATCTTTACTATTGCATGTATGAATATGATTATTTTAACACTATTTGCACATTAACATCAGAACAGGAACTGAATGATCTTTACAGATTAACAAAAACGTAGGAATGTCTGCTGTCGAATCCAATATGGGAAATAGTAATGCATTTGAATATAATGTATATATTGAATGGGCACCTGGTTTTGTTTCATTGCTATTTTATTTATTCGTTCGATCGTTTTTTGTTTTTTTTTGTTAGTACGGACTTGTTTGTTGTTTCCGAGAAATGTTGCCATGTTTTCAGTCGAAGTTTTTTTTTGTTTGTTTTTTTTTTCCTTACTGGTGAATGGTTCTTGGGAGAGACACGTGACTTGAGTCTGTAAATGATTCCAGTGTAAGTTAAGGCGTACAAAGCTGCAGTACACTGTCAGCGTCACTTACATTCAGGGCATCACTTGTCTTCGCTGTTGCACATAGTCACTCAAAACACCTATGATCTTAATCTCAATGGGCACAGAGAATGTAAACAAAAATCAAGAAGGGAATGTTGCTTTTTTTTTGATGGACATAGTACTTGTCAAACTGCTTGTTTACATCCACTCATTATCATTTACACACACGCACACACACACATACATACACACACACAGTTCAAATCCAGGCATCAGAGAATGTAAGCTTGCATGCCTTTGCACCTCTAGCACCACCTGGTGTCTCCAAACCCGACAGATTGTCCTGTAATTCGATTGTAGCACGTTAACTGATTGTAGCATCCATTCACTCACAGCTTTGGCTCTAATCTCACCCCATATGCGTCCTCGCCTCGCGTTGTGTTCAGCGTGTGTACTGCAGTTTTCCAGTCGAGTCCCGATCAGACTTTGACCCAGGCAGATCCTCAGGTGTCCCTGTGAAGGCGAGAGCTGCCAGTCGCTCACTCATCACGCTCAGCCGGTCTCTTCATGTTAAAGTGTGTATGTGTGTGTGTGTGTGTGTGTGTGTGTGTGGTGCAGTTCTCTGTGTTTCTGTTGTCGTTCCTAAAGGACTCACAGCTGTAGCAACTGTGACACGATGTCATTCTGTTCCTGCAACATTAGTTCATGAGCCGATGATGAGTTAAGACGTGATGCCGGTAAGCAGAGACCTGCTTCTGTTCAAACAGGGTTGAGAGGAGATTTTGGCTTTTGGAACTACTGGTTTACTGCTTCCATGTCTCACAGGTATCTTTATCTAGTGTTCTGTATATTTTGGGGGATAAAAAAAAAAATATCACAGCATGATTGAAAAAAATGGAAAAAAAAAATTCTATGCAAGTGTTGCATGAAACCTGATTGTTTCTTTTTACGGTTAAGTATTTTAGTAATGCATTGATTCTGATTCTCCTTGTCTTGTAGTGATAGTCTTGTCTTTGGGGCTATTCACTCTGTGAAATGCATCAATTCACCCTCCTCTACCAAGACTTTTCAGTTGAACAAGGCTCTTAAAAAAAAAAAAAAAGGCAAAATGCATCAAATTATTAATCAGTAAAATATAAATTCGGGGAGGTTTTTCCACAGATTTTTGGGTGGATAGATGGATGGACGCTGGTTGACGCACTTTGAAATCACACTAAAAAAAAAAAAAAAAGTCTCCCTGTATTTCTTACCCCAGATCAAAAGAAATTACATTTTTGAATTTATGTGAGAAAGGAATGAGTGACTTATTAAATGAAGTCCTGCATGTCTTAGTTCACTAATTAGCTATTTTCACTGTATTTTGGCAGAGTATGTTTTTCAAAGCGGACCAATTTAGTAATTGATTAAAAAAAAAAAAATGTTGAGGTTTTTCAATTTATGAAGCACAATTTTTACAAGGGTTATAATTTAGTTTCCTGTCTTATTCTGTATGCAATACTAAGCCTAACATTGAAAAACTTAAAACGCCTTAGACCATCTGGACTTCCTCTTTTGTGTAAGTAGAAAAAAAAATTGCACTATTATTTTTTTGAGGATGGTTGCTTTGTAATGCAATAACTGCACTAAATATAACCATGTATCCACCAGACTACCACAGCGTGCTAGCGTGACCCAACACGCCTCTTCCCTCTATTTATCAAAAGAAATAGCAAATGTGTAAAAACTGAGACATTTCCTGCCTGATGCTGTATAGAATGCTTTCTATTTGAAAATAGATTTACAATGCTAAGTAAAATATGACTTAAGTGAAATAAACATGACATTTTATGTACTTTTAATATTGTTGGGGTCTTTTTGTGTCTCATTAATGCTGTGTACGCAAGTATTGTGAACATAATTATGCAAATGACAAACTAAATCTTCACACATTACTTTTCCATGTGATGAAACACTGGGCCAACACAGGGACACACACCGGGGTCACTATGGACACCGAAACATACATCCACTTTGCAAACAAAAAGGTAAAAAAGCCTTTCTTGTGATGTGCAGTCTGTAGAACTAAAAATGTGTATCAGTGAGAGAGTTAAAGTAAGATGAATTCACATGTGAGGACAATGATGGCAGAAGAACACACACACACACAGACATTTGTTGTGTTTGCTGTATTCATTTCATATAAATGACATTTAAAACAGCACATTCCCATTTACTCTGGTGAAGCATTTGACTGGGAAAAAAAATGGTATTGGTCTCTTGCAAACTGAAAAAAAAAAAAAAAAATCAAAAATATGGTAACTGAAAAAAAATTTAAAATTCACAACATAGCACTAACACTTGTCTACACTCACATGTTGGCTGGTATTTAACACACTGATAAGTGACTGTCAATGGAAGGATGGTATTTCTAAAGCAATTCAGAGAAAGAGTGATGATCATTACAAATGAGGATATTCAGAGTCCTGCTGCCTGATCCTGGACCAGCACTTCTGTCCGCAGGAGCACCAGCAAACACATACCATGTTTATAAATCTCTGAACAGTCAAATTCCCGTACAGCCACAAGAGCTCCCCATCTTTGAGTCTGACTATTGTTTAAAGAAGCTCAGCACCAGTGGTCTGATTTCAACACCAGGCAGCATTCAAGCCCTTCTCAAGCCAGAGAGGCGCAGCACTGCCCTACCGCTGGCCCAAAGACATCAAAATACAGAGTGTAAAACAACACACACACTGCTGTATGCATATCAGGAAGGAACAGTCTGAAACCTAGTGTGTGCAGGTGGAGCTTTCAGGCAAAGATGGTCTCCTCTCGTCTCTTCTTGGTCAGGATGGTGCCCGGCTTGTGTTGGGCGTCTGGGTGGTTGGCGAGCTCTGGCGGGCACGTGGACACCGGGCTCTCGAGGATGGCCTGCTTCAGGTCGTAGAACACCGACGAGTCCTCTTTAGTGAGGAAGGTCATGGCCACGCCGCTCTTACCGGCACGACCCGTACGACCGATACGATGGATGTAGTCTGCGGAGAGGGGCGGGAGAGACGAAAGGGAGAAATATTCGTTTTTCGCCAGGAATAACAGCAGGAGGAACACAAGGCTAGAGCAGAGCCCTGACAGTCCCGCTAGACCCCAAATCCTTTTAGCAAACTTGGGCAAAGTCACTTTAAGCCTCCACCAAAAGGCATACAGTGATTCATATTGTATTGTCACTGCATATGCAACCAAATGTCGTTCAGCAGCAATCCAAAACGGAGCGGATTAAAGGACAAACAACAAGTAACATGAAAACATATTGATATCAAATTACATTATAAAGGGCAAAGAAAAACAACGGTAACACTTTAAACTGTTAACATTCAAGTAAGTATCAACTTAGTATCAGCGCTGCCTCAGCCTAACCAAGTTATACCAAGTTATACTACGTTAAAGGTCAGTTGATAGTCCACTGACGTGATGTTATGTATTTACATTGAAAATTGACATCTGACAATCTTACATTCCAAACAATGTGTGACCAAAACAAAATATTAAAGAACAGCTGCACCTCTGAGCCATGAGAGCGCGGCCTCTTACCTTCAATGTTCTTGGCCATGTCGTAGTTCAGCACCATGGAGACGTCCTGGATATCAATACCTCGACCAGCCACGTCTGTGGCCACCAGGATGTCTTTGGCTCCCGCCTTCAGATTGGAAAGCGCAAACTCTCTCTGCTCCTGTCCTTTGCCACCGTGAAGTGTGCAAGCATTGTACTGTGTGGAGTAAAGAAGGGGGAAATTTTTTGGTTAAAATTGGCTACACACTTTCAGCATTCTGGAAATTCAATTTATTTTTTGGTACAGTCGAGTCCAGAGTGACTTACTCCCATCTTCTCCAGAGACTTGGCCAGCACATCGCAACCCTTCTTCTGGTTGACAAAGATAATAATGGGAGGCTCGAAGCCGCGCGCCAACACCTCCAACAGCTTCTTCCTGCAGCACACACAGCACAAAACGGCTCAGTATGTGGCAACAATTTGAGACAGAAAGCGTGATTATTGAAGGAGCATTCATGTTTCCAGTGTGACTGTTTGTCTTACCTCTTCTCTCCCTCTGACATGAGCAGGACCTTCTGTTCGACTCTCTCGTGGGGTTTGCCGGCAGAGCCGATGTAAACCACAGCCGGGCGTCTCAAGTAGCTCCGGGCCAGCCTTTCCACAGCTGGAGGCATGGTGGCTGTGAACATGACGGTCTGTAAAAATATAAACACACAGAGATTAGAGACAAAATGTAAACCTGTGCACCGAGGCACCAACACAACAGTCCTGTTTGTAAGTGATGGCAGTCAAAGCCATACCAACGTACCTGTCTGTATTTGTGTTTTCCAGATTCAAAGTTCATCATCATTTTCTCAGGGTCCTCTGCCTCGTCCGTGTCTGGTTTCTGATTGGTCACGGGGATGTATTCCAGAATCTTCTGGACGTCGGGCTCAAAGCCCATGTCAATCATACGGTCGGCCTCATCGAGGACCACGTAGGTGCAGCGACCCAGGACCAGGTAGCGGTTCTCCAACACGTCAATCAGACGACCAGGCGTGGCGATCACAATCTGTCAGAGGACAAACAGGAAGTCGTTGTACATGAGTTTCATGTGTGCATGTGTGTAGCTCTACAGACGTTTAGCCAGGTGGACCTTCCAACGTTTGCTGACGTATTGGGTCTTGACTCTACACCTATAATGTTGCATTTGTTTTTCAATCTGTTTTACGTTTTTAAACATCTGTTAATATATTTTATTCCTGGTATTGTAATTTTTCTGTTGGCCCATTTTATTCTTCATGCCTGATCCTAACTTCCATTTTTTGTGTCTTTTACTGTTTTATTTTACTGTTTATCTGCTCATTGTGAAGCACTTTGTAACACTGATTTTGATTAATGGTATTTGCCTGGTAACCAGAAATTTGACTGATATTTGGCATCAGTGGTTAACTGTGCTGTGTCAGATTAGCGGCTGTTAATCTGGCCTTTCTCTTGCTTCATCACACACTGGTGCACATGCTGGATGTTTCACCTCACAGCCCATCCTAAGACGGAAGCCCTGGTCCTCCCTGGAGATTCCTCCGATCACAGCCACTGTTCGAATGCCAAGTGGTTTGCCAAACTTTATGGTCTCCTCTTCGATCTGCTGGGCCAACTCACGAGTTGGAGCCAGGATGACAGCATACGGACCCTGGTCAGAGTCTTCAATCCTGCAGGAACAGAAAAGGAAAAAGAAAAAAGAAAAAAAAAAAACACTGAGGATTGTAGCTGCTGTACATTTAGGCATGTTAGGACAAAAGAAAATGGGATACAAGTCCTATAATATGACACACATTAAAGATCAAAAATGGAAGAAGAAATGAATTGTTCACGCCATTATGTGTTACTATTGTAGCCATGGCTGTCTTGCCTGTCAATTTTTGGGAGGGTGGTAATCCAGACAAGCAGGGGAATGAGGAAAGCAGCCGTTTTACCGCTACCCGTCTCAGCCACGCCGATGATGTCACGGTTCTGTAAACCGATGGGAATGGCCTGTCTCTGAATAGGTGTGGGATCCTGGATTCAAAGGGGGACAAAAAGTTAGTCATCAATTCACCAAACTAAAAGAAAGCAGGAAAATTTAACAACGGGGTAAAAAAAAAAAAAAAAAAAAAAACTGGGCATATGTGAACTGAGATTTTATTATTCATAAACACTCGTACCTGCAAAAGTAAACACTGGCATAAAAAAAATAATAGATTTAATTTAATATTTCAACAAGAAGTATTTTACTCATTAAACTATTGTTGCATTTAACTCTCATGCACACTAAAGCATCCAAGAAATTCTGAAACCCAAATGGCAGTGTGTCTCTCTTTTCAAAGACACAAAAATTTGATTATAATGAAACTCTGACTGGCTCTCCCTCGCTCTGTATGGCTCTTTTAAAACCCTCAGTGACTCAGAGCACTGACCTTGTAGCCACATTTGTCGATGACCTCCAGGATGTGTGGGGGCAGGGTGTACTCCTTCCAGTTCCTGATGGGGTTCGGGATCTTTCCTCCCTTGGTGGTGATGCTGTAGTCCTCTCTGAAGATACGCCAGTCCCTGTCTGTCATCTCATCCAGCTTCTTCTGGGACCAGTGTCTGTCGTCCCAGCGCTGCTTGGCTTCCTTCTTGCGCACCTTCTTCAATCTCGTCCTGAGAGGGACAGGGATTGGGGATTGGATGGTGGGAAAGTGTGGGTGAAGTAACTGTGAGTCAACTATTGAGTGAAGTATTTTTCTACAGGATGGGAGTCAATTCTAAGACCTGAAAACCATGAACAGGGCTGATATTTGATGCAGGGTGTGTGTGTGTGTGTGTGTGTGTTACTCACTCCTCCTGCTCCTTCTCCTCCAGCGTGCGCCTCTTCTCCATCAGGTCGCCGTAGAAACGTGACTGCTCTCTTTTCTGCTGCTTCAGGTCAATCCCAGCGATGAAGCCCCGTCCATACAGCTGGACCTGATGCTTTTCTTTGTAACTGCAACAGAAATGGGGAATATTAAATCAATTTAAGTAACAGTGACCAGGGCAAAGCAAAGCCTTTCCTAAATTCCTGATCAAGTTGCAGAGTGCACGTGCTGACTCACATGGGGTTGTAGTCGATGGACGTGTCTTCAGAAGCGTCCCACTCAAAGACAAACTTCCTGTCGTTCAGGTGGCGTGTTCGTCTGCGTTTCTTAATTCCGCCCAGGTAACGCTCCTGAAAACATCAGAGAGCCCAGCTTTAGGAGATTCGACTAAATTATCCAACTATTTTGTCCTGATGAAGTTTAAGGAACCATAGAGGGTCAATATCATTATAATCAAACTTGATACAGTGCAAAATGTCATATTGCAAGTTGCAACCACTGTTATATCTGGTCTGTAAAATCATGTAGTTTCTCTCCAGACTCACTTTGATGGCCTGGAGTTCTTTGCTTTTATCTTTCTCCTCTCTGATCTTCTGTCGGCCATCATCCTCTTCGTTTCCGTTGTTTTCTCGCTCCATCCGTTCCCTCCGCTCCCGTCTGTCCCTCTCCTGTGGGTCCTCTGTAACAGAGACCCCCAGTCAGAACAAACAAATGACGACGTCTAAAGCAACCAGACAGGAATCTGTGAGCCTGATACCTGATACGTACCCATCATTTTTCTTCCAATTTCTTGGAACATCCTTCTCTTCTTCCTCTCCTCCTCAATCATCCTCTTCCTCTCTTCCGTCTGCTGTTCCCTCCGTTTCAGAGCCTCGGCCTCTCGCTCGGCCTTGGACAGGAACTTGGGCTGAGGAGGACAAAGTTTAAAAAAATAAATAAATAAGTAGTAAGGGAATGTGAGCGCTGAGCTGGAGAGCAAAGAAACCGTAGCTCTGGGGGAACTTCTCACCTTTGCCTCTGCTTCCTCCTCTGCCTTTTTCTTGGCAAGAAGCTCTTCCAGAGACAGTGGCTGGACCTGCAAGGAAGCAGCAGAGGCCAAACCTTCAAAATAACACCCCAACGAAATTCTTCACAACTGAAACTGATTCAGCTGAACCCAAACTGTACCTTCTCTTTCTTCTTCTTATCATCTTCCTCTTCTTCTGTTTTTATATCCTTCTCCCTCTTTATTCTGGAATCCTTTGACCTGGGTGATGTACTTCTAAAGAAAAGCGAAACAAACTGTGTAACAAACAAACTTTGGACCAGAAAGATAACACATAACTCCACTACAAATGGTTCATTTCAGTGAATACTACTGGCTGACTTCAATCACAAAGCACAGGTGTGTATTACAGAGATCAGACTCCCGGTCGACACACACACACCTGGACTTCTTGCCGCGGTCCTTGTCGCGCCGGTGTCCATCCTTGTCTCTGTCCTTACGACTCCTCTCTCTGTCCTTATCCCTGTCACGCTCTTTGTCTCTGTCTTTGTCTTTCATGCGACGGTCCCTGTGGATAAAACACAAACGAGACATAAAACAACAATCACCAACGTAAGCCTGATTGTCAGATTGTTTGCCCTTCTAGGTGGGTGTGTACCCTGATTGTTAATGATCATTTAACCACCTTTCTGGAGATTTAGAGCGGTTCCTTTCTCGGGATCGATGGCGTTTCCGTGAGGGGGGGGACTTGCGGTCCCGGTCCCGTGAGCGGCTGCGTTTCCTCTCCCTGTCCTTGGTCCCTGAGGAGTCGGCATCCTTCTTGTCAGTGGAGTCCCCTGCCATCTGAAAGCACACAGTAGCTCTGGGTCACATCTCCAACAAGACAGCTTTTATCTGAAACTGTCCACCCATCCACTCCCACTGTGACACTCTGCTTATTGAGGAGACTAACATTAAATAATGAAAGTCTTTGCTGCTGGTTAACTTATGTTGTCTGGCAGCAAATTTAGCCTTCTAACCTCCAGTTGTGGTTAGTTACCATATTAGATTATTAGATTATTAGAACATTAACAATGCCTACAAAACATACATGGTCAGCTGAGAGGCAGTTCACACAGACAAATCACCCACTTTCTGCTGCACTTAGCCGATGTTAGCTAAACGTAGCTCAACTTTAACTCATTCAAACTGAGAGAATTAGCGCTCTGCGTTAGCTAACGAGTTAGCAACGAAGCTAACTTTCTACAAGAACAGCGGCTGCCTGCCCAAACATACGCAGCTAAAAACAAATTCAAGCAGACTTTATGCAGGGTATAAATTATGCTAAAGAAAAACGCGGTGTAAAACGGTTAAACGCACACCTTGATAACTTGTCAACAAAAACACTTATGTTTCCCCGTCGTTTCAAGAAGACGCCATGTTGTCCAGCATGAGCCGAGGCAGGCCGCTGTGTGTGGGAACTGTAGTGCGGAGGGTTGGACGCAGCGCGGCGTCAACGACCACGAAAACTACAATTCCCGACAAACCGCGCCGACCCCCTCTCAGGCCCCCTGTTGTTTGGCACATGGACACCTAAGTGCCTGTCCAAAATGTTATTTTTGAGTCTGATTATACCGTCTTTCAAACACAGGGTGGCACCCGTGTCACAAGTTGGCACCATACCAACTTTTAATCTCGATTCTAACACAATTCATGAGGAATTTTCATTAATATAATCAAGCGTTCAGACTTTTACACAATGGAATTTTTTACACAATGTAAGTGAAATTTAACTAAAGAAAAAAGCAGACGTCTGTGGTAAATTATCCATTTTAAACATGAAACAGATAAAAAAAAAAAAAATACTTTAATCTTCCTTGCCAGGCATCTACAAGGGGATTGATAAAGAGACAACCTTCATTTGTAAACTGACATAACAGTGGGATCGCTTTGTATGGAGCCTGACTTTTTTTTTTTTTTTTTTTTTTTTTTTTTTTTTAGTGGATCCTATTATCAATATCTTCAATGATGCATATTAAATTACTGCACCACATGCGTTTCTGTGTCCGTCCACCTCACTTAGTTATCACTCCCACGCCCACTGGTAGTCCAGTCAGCACATTTTGGAAAGGTGATGGCTCACTACATGACTTAAAATAGTTTCATCCAAATGTTCTGACTAAAGACCCATCTGTTCTATTGTCTATTTCCTTTCTTCCATCACACTCCTATTAATAGTAAACTTTATTAATGTAGCACTTACAAAAGAGTTTATAAAGTGCTTGACAAAAAGCGTGAAAACAAGTTTGGTCAAAGATGTAAAAAAAAAAAAATGAATGAGAAATGAAAACAAAAAAACATACAGAATGACTTAAGATTAAAAAGTACAAAGTGGTGTTTTAAGAGGTGGTTTAAAAGATGATAGTGAATTAGCTGAGGTGCCCACATTTGTGCATTGATTAAAAAAAAAAAAAAAAAAAAAACCTCAGCTCTTCTTGTTCAGTCAGTCAGGACGGCCCCGCCTGAGTATCTCACACACCCTGCCTGATGTGAGAGACTAAACTCTGCTGTATAGAAACAATGTTGAGATGCTAAACTTACTCATACATGGTCACATAATCCTATGTTTTGTAACAGATTACAGCTAAAGAGCAGTGTTCGTGCATCTTTTTTAGGGCAGCCAAAACACTTCTTTGTGTGTGTGTGTGTGTGTGCATGAGAGAGAAAAAGAGAGAGAGAGAGAGAGAGAGAGAGAGAGAGAGAGAGAGAGAGAGAGAGAAAGTGAGTGTGATGCTCTCATGCAGATAGATAAAGCACATTTTGGTTGCAGCAATGCTGGAGTGCAGCCATGACTGGCTTGGTGTTAGCAGAGGTGCTGATTCATATTCTGGACCTGCCTTTTCATCCGCCGGGAGATGAAGAGAGATTTATGGAGCAGTTCTGAAGGTGAAACAGTTTCAGTAGGAACAGATCAAAGTTGATGCTATGAAAAGGGAAAAAAAAGGAAAAAAAAAAAAGAAGAAGAAGCAAGAGACTGGGGAAGAAAACAGCCGCTTGGTTGGACAGTAACAGTCTGATTTAATATATAGTGTTCAATCTTTCAACGGCGTTTCTTTGTTTCTCACTCTATAAGAAATAAGAAATGCTCCATCATTAGCTCGTGTTTGGTAATTCAAGACAAGTCAGGATGAAAGGCTTGGGATGAAAGCTGCGAATGAAGTGTAATGAATCATTTGAATTCCCTGCATCGCATACCCACTATTGAGAGAATGGCTGTTATATCCATTAGGAGGAAGGGAAAATGGCCTAATGTGTATCAGGCTTTTCCCATCTCAGTCGATCTATAAATCCTTAATCAATCATTTATCCTCCTGGGGATAAACAATTATCATTTTGTCTCAGCGGCTGGCATAGATGTACCAACTTGTGATGCAGTGGAGCAGGACACAAACCCATCCAGTGTGGCAGAACGGGCAGCTGTCCCTTAGATCAAAAAACACTGCAATAATTATCAGTCACAATATGAGATATTAGATTTTAGCGGCTATCAGGAGTTTTCTGCACTTAGACTGTTCCAGCTGATTGGTCACAGTATCCACATCACTAATGATTGTTTATCAAAAATCACTTGTGTGTGAATATCTGATCAAAGTACCAATAAATAATATTGTCACAGAATCAGTATGGAGGTGCTTGGTCAAAGATATTGTCATATTTTATTTTGTTGAATTTTCTTAGCCCTATCATGCATAATGCAACATACAACCTACATGCAATCATAGAAAACAGATTGGTGTGATTTCTTAATTAACCTAATTGCAATGGGAGTTTTTCATTTGCAAGAAAACAGTAACATGGAGTATGCAATGTACAGGTTTGTGGATTAGGTAAAGTCAATTATGAATTTCTTAATCTGGAGGCATTAGGCTACTTATTTGTGTCACCATAATTATGCATCACGCTATCATAAAGGGTTTGTTGTGGATGTATGAAATTTATATCAAACATAATTTGGAAAACAGATTGATGTCAGTCGGGGTGGAAATCACTTTTTTTTTTTTTTTTTTTTTTTTTTTACATTGTACTTTCCATTCAGCACCAGTGACATTTTGTGTCTCTGCCCGTGACGTACCTCACATACACACAAACACACAGTCTTAATACTTTTTCACTTTACTGTTGCTATGGCTACCCAACTTCTGCCACAAAATGAATAGCCTGGCGAGGAGCTCATGTTATGTCTACATTTGCCCCTAGCAAATAAGTATGAGAGTGAGGACTGAGCACAAGAGTACAAACTCAAACATGCTACTTATTACTCTGTCATCAATATCACTTCAGGCAGTCTCGTTATTTTTGGTGTTTTTTGAAATTAAGAAAGTACAGAGCAGACAGACAGAAATATGACACTACAAGAGACAAACAAATGCATGCGCTTGCCAGGTGAGCAGAGAAGTTATGGAACATTATCTCATAATATATGATATATCATATACATAGGCTACATTCAAGCACTTGAGTTCATAATTTACCCAAATGTGTTCAAAGCTCCTGAGCAGAGGATTTGATCATCACACCTGGGAAAACAGTTTCACCTTCTCATACATTCATGTGATTTTTTTTTTTTCCTACAGAAACCTGTGTGGTTCCTGCAGCTGGACGATATAGATAAAAAATAACAAACATCACCATATCTTTGACTGAGTGCTCTGATATCAATATTGTGATAATACTGTAGTGATGACCACTGATGCATTCATAATGATGACCAAGCAGGCAGAGGGAAACAATAGAACATGTATAACAGGGTAATAAGCTCTGAAAATTGCCTCCCTTTACTGTAATGCAGCCTTTAAAACCAGGAAGAGACAGATATTATGATATTATGATATACAAAATCCCACACAATATCTCGTCTCACATCACAACATCACATCAATTCAGCTCTAATATCTCCGTAAGCTAAAAATGTAAACATATGTACTGTTCCCTTTGTGTTAACCACATAAGAAAAGAATAGTGTAATGAAGTCACAAGTGGCAGGCTGACCAATTCAAGCATCAATGAGACAATTCAGCTGACAAAGAGTTAAAGCAGAGGAATCAGAAATCTGGTCCCATTTGTCTGGATGGAAGGACAAGCAGACATTATGTACCAAAAAACATAACCAATATTGCAGTCTAATAATGAAGTCAGAGGAGGCCGTTGATTAAGATTAGAGCTCAGGGCTGATGCAGTTTGAAAATAGGGGAAGGTGAGAATTGAACCATCAACTTCCTGGCATAAAGACGTGTTTTTGTCCCACTGAGCTAACGCTGCTGTTCTCTGCGTGGCTCTGCTGGAGTTTGGGTCTGAAGACCGGTTGACACATGTGATATCTGGCACCTCAATGAAGACAGTCTCATAATGAGGTCAGACGATCGAAAGAGGACGTCGTATCGGAGGCAGTTTGAAAATGAGATATGGTGAGGTCTGAACCTTGTCCCCTGAGGTTCACAGACAGCTGAGCTAACTCTTCTTCTCTCTGCTGCTCCTTCACTTGGAGTCAACAAAATAACCAAGGTGGGGTGTTACTGTCAGAATGGTGTTTGTTCTGTGTACGGTGGTCAGGTCATTGATAGAGTGGAAGTGAATGAGGCTTCAAACACCTCAATGGAGAAACCACAGAGCAGAAAGAAGTTGAATGTGGTGAATCAGTCTGCCATCCAGTGTGTTTTCAAATTGAAAAGGAGCATGCGTTGCACACAGTGACTGAGGTAGGCATACAACAGCAGTCGATGGCTATTTAAAGTCATTGAATGAATGAATGAATGAATGGTAAGAAATGTAAGCAAGAAAATAAATAGAATCAGGGAGGTTACTACAGTAAATGAGCCAATCTTGGTGTGACTTTGATGAAATTTGTACAAGAAGAAGCAAAAAATCTATGTAAAATAGTGGGAAACCTTCCCTGGCTTACATGGATACATGAGTGTGGAGCCAGGGATTTCAACAGATAAAAAAGAGTGTATGGTTCAGGAGTTGTGGTCCAAAATGAAAATATGCTATTATAGCACTACCACTGGGCCCGTTGGTGTAATTTTTGTTGCCTGATTAGTGGGTGAGATTTCCAACCTAGCTGGTCGCTGCAGGTCGCCTACAGTCTCGGAGATCCGGATACTTTGAGTGGAAAAGAGCGGAAAGAAAGAATCAATCATCTGAGCAATCACAATACGGCTGTGTGCATCTTCAGTGCTTAGATCCCTAAATACTGTGATTCACTACCAGTGGGCACAGTGGGAAGATGATAAACCAGATGGCACACATGTGATTTTCAAATATAGTACCAGTTGGAATTTTAACCTGACTCAGCTGCTGTAAAAAAATTTTTTTCCTTACAAACGCCTGTCAGTATCATACATAGTTTGTGTGGGTCACAGGCTATCACAAGGCCAGACGCTGAGCTGCTTTCCACTGTTGTTGTGTAATGACGACTGTTACCTAATTCTGATCACTGGCAGCTGCCTATTGATAACACCCACAGGTAGATCAATATTGAAGGATTGTTAAATAATGCTGTTTAGCGTCCATTCTTGCAGCCAAAACAGTCTAGATGCACAACATACTCCATAACGCGGATCACCATATATGGCAGCAGTAGACACAGCTCATGACATGATTGGATGCCACAGATATGACTGTGTTTAGCTTTTGAAGCGCCGTCTTCCCCAGATGTACATATCAGATCTCCCGACAGTAGCCATCTCCCCCAACTTGTCACTACTAACCCCCTTCCTAAGCACCTCATGCGCCCCAGCCTGTGCTCCCATCCCCCCGTAGTCTCCCGATGCAGGCGTGGTCGTCTAATTAAACAGCTAGAGGAGCATTCACTCTTGACATGCCCTCAGGGTGTGCCAAACGGGGCACGTGGGCACGGGAGGGGGAAGATGAGAAGGTGAAGGGGGAGCACAGTGGGTACATGGGGGTTTGGGGTGGTTCCATGAAAGGGCAGATGGGGGGATGGGCTTGAAAACGCCAGAGTAACCAGGGAGTCTGGAAACCCCTATAGCAGGAACACAAGGGGACTTATCATTCCAACAGACCTGAGCTGAGTGCAGGCATGTGTGAACAGTGCGGCGCTGAAACTCACCTCTCTGCACATGGGAATGTGGAAATATGCAGAGCAGACAAGATAAACTGCTTAGTATACGCAGCACACGCTGACATACATTCATACACGGATTCACATGTTCACACACTCATGCGTGCACGAGGACTCACGTGCACAAAAAATAGCTGATCACATTAAAGCTTAAATCGAACAAAGAAACTTGGTTGATAAATGCATCGTGTACTAATCAAATGATCAAAGAGGAAGTGTTATCGTATTTATTAGATATTTCATTCTGTTCGGAGCACATTAGGAATGCTAATACATGGTTGCTTGCTGAGATTAATATTAATATTCCTCAGTCCTGGGGGCTCAAAACTATAGAAAGGCTATGCTGTCTGGTGACGTCTGTGTGCTTCATTGAGTAGCCCACAGCACACAGACATACACAGACTGAATGCTACAGGGCTGCCTGAACCCATCACATCAAAACAGCTTTGCACTGAGAAATCAAACAGAGAATAAATGGACGGCTTGAACAAAACTTCACTTCAATATGCGCCATACAATCAGAGAAACGCGGCTTTGAATTTTCTTATTTTTGTGCTGGCACTGGCTGTTAGTCTGGTCTTTTGTATGGAGCGGAGATAACGGAGCGATGAAGACACATGCAAAAATATTTTAGAGAAATTAGGAATACAAAGAAATAATAAAGAGAAATTAAAGCTGCAAGCAGCGTTGGACGGGCCCTCGCCCCCCCGTGCACGTCGAGGACGGCGCGCGTGTCGAAGCGCAGACAATTCGTCCGTTTGTTCCAGTTTTAAGGGTATTTTTCGGTGCTTTTATTGTGAAAGAGTTTTGGGCTTTTATTTTGAAAGGCCGCGGAAGTCCTAGTGTGTGACCGACAGGAGTACTGGCAGCTGCTGCATGATCACACCAAAATGCAGGCACACACACTCACTCACTCACTCACTCACTCACACAAACACACACATACGCACGTGCACACACACACACACGTGCACACACACACACACACACACACACACACACACACACACACACACACACACACACACACACACACACGACGCCAACAAAAACCCACTGGTAGTACATTCGCTGCTGGTGCCCCTCTGGCCACTAGCAGCGCCCCTCCAGCAGATGGCGCCCTTAGCATGTCCTAGTGTGTGACTGACTTGAGTAGTGGCAGCTGTGGCATGATCACACCAAAATGCAGGCAGACAGAGAAATCCTCATTCAATCCAGTGGAGAAATCCAGAAAACCCACCCCTTTTTGAGGTGTCACAGCTCGGTCACCGTTTAAGTGACAGACTTGATTCAAAGTTTAAACGAGTCACGAGACTCGGATCTATAAATCTCCCATTTACATGATTTTGCTATCTTTTACCGTTTTGGAGTTATGGCAGTTTTAGTTTGAGAGTGTTTTCTGCTCCCTCTGAGCTCTTACAATGGGTGTGTATTGCGCATTCCTGAGGCAGCTAGAGTGAGTCACATGTCCAGGCAGAGTGCAGAGCAGAGCACACCAGAGTCAAAAATGTTTGAAAACTCTTCACAGCTCCCACAAACTTGGTCCAATCCACATCCAAACTACATAATTTTGTAGGAATTTTTGTCCTCTTTCCATCTGCATAGTTTTCAAAGCCGTCAGAGTTTTACTTTAGACTCCAGGGGCCTAATTAGTGCCCAATGTCAGCCTTTTCACACCAAACTCCATGGGAAAAAATGAGGTTTTGGTTTTGGCCAGTCCGACTTGGAGGTCTTATAAAATCCAAACTAATCGAGTAATGACGAAATCCTTCAGAACTTTTGTTAAGCACTGTGTCCTCTGTCATCTGTGCAATTTTCAAGCCGCTGACATTTACGCCCTGGGAGGAGATAGATTTTGTTCAAAGGTGGAATTTTGGGCGAGAACGTGACTTTGCAACGCAAATTGCGGACTTCCTGTTGGTTTTAGGTTGGGGGTGTCAGCGCGTGAATTGTAGGGCTTGATGAGACCTACATTTCGGCGTTGGTTTGGTCTTTCTAGCACATTCCTGTGGGCTGCAGGGGCTGCCTTTGTGTGCCTAGGTGGCGCTACCGAGCCCATTTTTGCACTTAGGGGGTCCGTTTGTCCATTTTATCAAATTTTTCGCCAGACCTGGCCTGCGTGCCGAATTTGGTGAGTTTTGGAGCATGTTTAGGGGGTCAAATTAAGGTTTATTTTGACGTAATAATAATAAGAAAGAAGAAAGGAGAAGATTAAAGCTGCAAGCAGCGTTGGACGGGCCCTCGCCCCCCTGTGCACGTCGGGGATGGCGCGCGTGTCGAAGTGCAGACAAGTCGTCCGTTTTCGTGCAAGTTTTAAGGGTATTTTTTTGGTGCTTTTATTGTGAAAGAGTTGGGGGCTTTTATTTTGAAAAGCCGAAGATGTCATACCATTGACCAGGCTTCATGGATCATGCTACAGACTCTCAAATATCAAATACAACATTTTCAAAATGAAAACAGTTCAAAGGTGATCTTAAAAGCTTTAAATTATTTTCATTATCATTTCTTCAAACCAAACTGAGTGAGCTGCAGGGTTAGATCACATTCACACATTTCCAGTACAAGTCCTTAACAATAAATCAGATGTCCCTTTGAAAGATTCAGAAGGTAATTACAGAAAGCTATCAACATCAGGAAGGGTAACATGTTACTGAGGGAATATTACAGTCATAGATTAGAAGTTTCTGTTTGTCACCTCTTACTTCTTAATAAAGTCGATGTTGTATAATTTCCTCATGTTTACAAGTCATGTCTTCATCCATGTCATTAATATACTGTGTTTATCAATTAAAATTTATACATACAGCCCTTCATCTAGTTATAAAATATTGTGTAACACAGTAAAGCAGGAC
Source organism: Myripristis murdjan (assembly GCF_902150065.1). NCBI lineage: Eukaryota > Metazoa > Chordata > Actinopteri > Holocentriformes > Holocentridae > Myripristis > Myripristis murdjan. The sequence continues at coordinate 20,539,975 of NC_043986.1, read as the reverse complement.
TACTATTACTACTTACTACCGAATTACTACTGACGGTTGTTTTTCATACCATATAGAAACCACCTTCATTTATAACATCACAGACAACATTTTGTGCTTAATATATAATTTATTTTTCAAAACAATTTCATTAACATGTAGATGTATCTATGTCCAGAGAATGTCAGTTACTGAAAATAAATGTAATCATAAAAACACCACATGTGCTGTCTGTGTCTCACAATCCCACTTGGTACAAGGCCACATCACCATCACTTGGGGGTAGGGAGGCTGGGGACGCTGCACCACAGGAGCATCTTCCACCAGGAAGTTCCCCTCAGAGTAAACAAAGACAACATTTTGAGGCAAATGTTTTTTTGTGTTGCTTTTATTTATTTACTATCTATTTATTTATTTATACATATACATACATACATACATGTATACATTTATTTATGTATTTATTTTAATTTAACTGTCCTGTTTTGGCAGCTCAGGCATACAGAATGAGGAGTCTGTGCCTTGTTGTGCCACAACAGATTTGCTCTGAGTTCATGCACACCAGACGGAACACTTCAGTATTGAAAATGAACCTCTTGTATACAGACAGTATACATGAAGGTGACATGAACTCTAACATGCAGAACTATATACAACTTTGAACAGATATACATTTAATTTTTGAACATAGTCAAACAGCTAACACGTGGCAAACAGAGACTAACATTCATAATTACTAACACCTGTGACACACATGATTACAAGAATTACATCCCTACACATTATTCTCCATAACTACAACTTCCACCTGGAACACGATTTGCCTCATCTAAAATCTCAACATAATCAATTCCATATAATAAATACATGACACTTCCACATAATACATAATCTAAAATTGCAATAATAAATACACAATATAAATACTATTTATAAATACAATAAATAACAATCTAAAATCCCAATAAATACGATATAAATAGTATAAATATCTATAAAAATAAATAACACAATCTATACAATTTAAGTGGGACAGGCTCTATACAAAGACAACATTCATAGTGGTAGCCAATGTACACACCATGAACAACACAACACAGCACAAGTCAGTTTCCTCTTAAAAAGCTACAGATAAACCTGCACTGCACCAACACACAAACGCGACAACACTAACATTTGCACCGGGACACTGCAATGCAGCTCCGTTTGACTCATCAAACAAAGAATTTACACCGGTCGTGTGAATTCACTGTTTGCCTCCTTTGCCAAACACAACAACCTAACCCTCATCAAAATCCACGTCTGACTCGAAGAGGCCCTCTACCTCCTCGAAGTCAACACCTAACCCCTGATCATCTTCAACACTAAAACTACACAAAACACCTTCATGATCACTAAAATACGTGGGCATCACTGCACATTCGACATTATACCGTGTTGTTTTAACATAAACATGATCAATTAGTGTCCCCTTCTCTGTAGTCTCTTGTGTCACATGCTGACTAAAACCTTTTTCACCCATAAATTTGGAAATTGATGATGTTTTTAAAATGTTCTCATTGAAATCCCCCATTATTACAATTGTGTTACTGATTGGATGTAACCAATCAAGTAACCTCCCCAGATTTTGTTTGAATAGAGAATTTGGATAACATGGTGGACGATAAATTACTGCCAGCAATATGTTGAATTTGTTGCACAGGCACACCAAACACTCCAGATTCAAATCGGGCACCTGCAGAATGTTACAGTCCAAATTGTCTACACTATACAAACCAACTCCACCATGTTCTAGGTTCTTTAGCTCTAACAATTTAGGGTTACTGCTACTGTAACACAAGCCTCGAGGACGGTTGTGGAAAGTGTAACCTTCAATTTGGACACCGTCTAATGAAGACTGTGCAGTGAGCCACGTTTCTGTCACAGCAATACAGGTAAGCTGCAAATGCTGCGTGCAAGACACCAAATCTACCAAGTGGCGACTTAAATTTTGAACGTTCATTAAATACACAGAGAAACTGTGTGTATTTAATGAAGGCTTTGGCTGTTCAATCAAAAATGGAGGCATGCTATCCAAGGCCTCCTTTATGGCGTCCTTGCAGTAAATTACCTTCTCTGTAAAATCCCTGATGATCAGTCCAGACAAGGCCCTAACACGACTCAGCGCTACATATGCCTGCCCCGGTGCAAACACCCTCTTCAAGGACACTACGGCCTCATCCACAGTGAGTCCTTGCACTTTGTGAACAGTGCAAGCCCACGCTAACCTTAGAGGAAACTGACGACGCAAACCGCCGCGTTTAGTGGCTCTTTCCGTCTCTGGATCAATGGCAGTAGACTGCAGGCATTCTACTGCTGCATGTGCACGTTTTTTTCTCCTATCTGAACCAATATTCTCATCATCAAATCTAACATACACGGTGAGAGGAAACGTGGAATCCTCTCCAAAAACTAACTGAGTAACTGTGCCACATGCTCCATTGACCAGGCCGTCCGCAACATCCACGTTCTTACACAACATCACTCGCGCGTTCCTCGCTAAACACAGAGTCTCCGGTAAAGACGTGTCCGCCGCAACGCCGTGATGCCCGGGCATTCGTTCCAAATTCCCTGTTGTCCTGTTATTCACGAAGTCTTGCGCTTCAACGGTGACATAATCAGGACAACAGTCAAACAGATAATTTAGGTTGTGCTCACTTACTTGCCTATTCGTCGCAAAGATATGCAAGGCTGAGCTCACCTCGCCGGTCTCGCGCATCTTCAGTAGTTCAACATCGCTCTCTAACATTGGGGTGGCCCTGGAACGCACTCTTAATCTATTAAGCAACTCAGCAAAAACACTATCCTTCTGCCTAACTATTTTTTTCAGCTCCACGATGCTGAAATTGCACCACAGGTCCACACCAACAGGACTACTATACAGAGGCTTCCCTTTAACAGGAGGCAACTGATAGAAGTCCCCGACAGCTATCACGCTAACATTACCGAACGGGGAAAAGTCGCCTGTCTGCTTCACCTGCCTCAACCTACCATGCACATAAGCCAACACGTTGTGATCAACCATACTGATTTCATCTATGATTAAAATTTGGAGGTGACTTAATTTTGCTCGCAAAGAGTTTAGTTTATCTTCACCCAGAGGGGTGTAAGGTAAACTAGCCTGTTTGCCAATACTCAATGTGTGATGAATTGTTGCTGCATTTAAATTGTATGCAGCTATGCCAGTAGGAGCAGTTAGCAAAACACAGATATCGTCTGGTTGATCACAAAGTGTTGACAGCAGCCTCCCTGCCTCATACTCAATAGCCCTAATCAAATGACTTTTCCCTGTTCCTGCGCCACCTGTCACAAATACACGCAGAGGCTCTGGGTTTTCACCCATCACCTTCTGCAAACACCACTGTCTCACCTTATAAAAAACAGCCAGCTGTGTCTCATTCAGAGACCTAATGAGCGCCAAACCGTCACTTCTAGACAAAATGGACCTGTTTCTTTCTACCTGCGCTACCTGTCTGCCACCAACAATCAAATCTGGAACATTCTCCATCGCTTCAACTAACTGTTCCTCAGCTATCTCAGCTTCCCGCTGCTGCCTCTGCTCCTCTAAACCTTCTAGGCGTTCCGCTTCCTGTTCAGGACACAGCTCACCCCAAACATCTTCATCTACCCCGTTGTTCTGCGCAGCTATCTCCTGAGCTAACTCAAGGTGAGGACAATTGACCTCAAACCTGGCCCTATTCTCACCGACGACATCGCGAACCGAATGCACAGACCCGTCGCTAAACGTCACCTGGCCATCGTTATAGAACTGCTCAAACAGCTCAAAGCCTGCAGGTTTGAGGTCTGAGTCAGTTCTATAAGGAAGAAACAACTGCAGCAGGCTCTGAAAATGTGCCTCTTCCTGTCTATCCAAACTGAAACGCATGTACCGCACCACTGCAAACTGAGTGCGTGTTCTCCTCAGAATGAATCCCAAATCATTGTTCAATTGAATTCTGTCCTTAGACTTTTCATTTTTGCTGAGAACACGATACTCAGATGCAAAGGTGGCCATACACATGTTTGCAAACACATCACTGTTAGGCCTATTCTTATACCTATCCACTATGCCTGTCATCCACATCTCATCCTCCCCAAGATCACGGGAGGCCGCCTTCTGCCTCAAAACACTAAGGGGCAAACTCATCCTAACTATCTTGCTCCCTGTCGGCACAAACACAACCTTCCTGGAACACTCCCTAAGGTGCATGTTCGTTAGCCTGTACACCGCCTCCTGCGCACAAACATCTCTGTTGTGTAAATATACACTGCCCAGCTTCCGCAGGGCTTCTTTAGCAGAGAGATTCCCTTGTGTTTTGGCTTCTTTTTGGGCATTAGTCAATAATAGGCCAATTTCTCTCTCTGCCTTCGTAATATACGATAGTATGTATATTACTACTGCATAGGCGTCGGTGACAAAGCTAATGTCCATGTTAGCGTTCCAGCACTTCAACAACTGCTTACTATACTGATTGACCCAAACCTCGTTCACCCCTCTCCTATACACAACCTTATGCCTCTTCTCTAAACGCCTATAAGCCAACTCGAAGATTTCCTGATTTATTCCTAAAGCACAAAACAAGTCCTCTACACTAACAGGAGGCACATCACTGTCCACAGCCAGCTTAACAGCTGTTAGAATAGCCTGTGCAACGTTTTCTGGCATCTTATCTCTATCCTCAAAACACTTACAGACTGGCCTGTTTTCTGAACCAGGTTCGGTCTCCGCTGTCTTTTTCTTATCGCACTTGCATTCTAACATTCTACAAATGAATGTCCGCGCAGAAACAGGTTTTGGGAAATTGAAACGACATGTCGTTTTGTGTTTTCTACACGACTTTGAATGTCGTTTGGAATGTGTTTGAACAGATGACACCGTGTCCAATAGTGTGTCATCATCTGAGGGTAGCTCACATGTAACGTAACAGTCAATAAATTTTACCACCTCCTCATCTGTGTTTCTATCAATTTGGGGAGCACCCTCGATCCAAAACAAACAGTGTACATGTGGTGAGCCTCTTTGTTGATATTCTACCCTATAAAAGTAATCAATTATTTTGCCGATTGGTTGACAGGGAGACATGAGAACCTCTTTCAGAAAACAATGCCACCTGTAGTCAAACATCCTCGCCGCGGTGACCGGATTACAACGCAGCAACTCGCACCTGTCAGCCCACTCCAAATCCTCTACCGTCTGCGATCTGCCTTCCTGTTTCAGGATGCTGGTCAGGAGACTCTGCCAGCGCATATCCGCAGACGAAAACGAACAAAACCACGTCGGAATACCCAATTGACGCACGCAAGCCATCACGTCCTTCTGGACAGACTGCCAAAAGGCCGGAGTTCCTCTAATGGGTTTAAGAAACCTAAACCCGTCATCACACGCCAGCAACTGCTTCAAGGCGTCCGCATCCGTTAACATGTCCTCAGTAATGCGTTGAGGCCTCTGACCTCCTTTGCCCTTACGCAAAGCGACGGAAACACTGGACACAACCCTGTCCAACTCTGACATGTACTGCGCAAAAAATATGTACTCGACGTTCCGCGCAAAACGACCGTCGGCATGCATAATCCGGTTATTAAGATAACGCGACAACGTCAAGTGATGAGACCGTCCGTCATGGAAGGTCTTATCACCCGCAGGGAACAACACAGGGAAACACTTTGCCTCATTCGTGTGGTCAGAAAGCATCCTTACCGGACTATTTCCTTCTGCAGGCGCAATGTTCAATATATCCTTAAAATACTGATCTAAAGCTTCCTGACCAATATCAACAGGCATAAGACAAGTGTCCTGAAACATGCAGTGCTGTTGTCTGTCATGTAACAGTTCATCCTGTCCTATGTCTGCTGATTCCGCTACCTCACACATTTCACTCTGAACCGTAACCTGCCGTGACCTACCCTCATCCTCACTGCCTGACTCGGCCTCTTCCATCTCCCTATCTCCCTCCCTAACAAACTCGTTTACCCAGTCCTCATTAAACTCAATGTCTCTATAATGAATATTTGTCCTCTTTAAATACTCTAGCGCCTGTCTTACACGCAACGTATCCACAAACTGGTACTCGTAATACCCTTTATACGTGAGTTTCCGCTTCAGCTTAACCTGAAGCAGAGACCCCTCCATACTAGAACGCGGCAACACATTCGTTGTCTGAACAATGTTGGCTGGAACACATGTCACTGGTCCATGTACTCCATTCTGCCCTCCCTTAGGCAGTGCCAACATTTTCATGAAAGGAATATGCAAAGCTATCAAATGCTGCTCTAAACTATTCAGACATCCCAGTTCAGATGGAATGGGATCAAGCTCCAAGTTGTTAACCCAGCATTCAGCCGGCATCTCACCTGAACTAAGCTTACCGTGACACGTGTAACAAATCCACAACTGACCACGCGATGAAACCAACAAACACGGCGCAACACACTCCCCACTACACCTATGCAAATACTGCTCCCCTATACACTTATCTGCAATAGCAGCTGTTGCTGAACTTCGTTTATAAACTTCCCTATCACAACTGACCACCTGATATCTAAACAACAACCTATAACAAACACAGCACACAAAATCTGGTCCATCTCTGACCTTTGCCAAAAACTGATCCATAACAAAAACAAAATCTTCTGCCTTCTCCACCTTCTGCTTCCTGCTTAACCTGACACCAGAAATAACTTTCTGCTTATACTGTAAACTATCATGATACTTACTCTTACTCCTTTCTATAACTTTCTCCCTGTGCTCAATACTGTCCCTATATCTGCCCAAACTCCTGGCCTTTACTCTCTCCCTGTGCTCAATACTGTCCCTATATCTGCCCAAACTCCTGGCCTTTACTCTCTCCCTGTGCTCAATATTGTCCCTATATCTGCCCAAACTCCTGGCCTTTACTCTCTCCCTGTGATCAATGCTGCCCCTGTATTTGACGGAACTCTTGGCCTTGACTCTCTCCCTGTGCTCAATGCTGTCCCTATATTTGACAAAACTCTTGGCCTTTACTCTCTCCCTGTGCTCAATGCTGTCCCTATATTTGACAAAACTCTTGGCCTTTACTCTCTCCCTGTGCTCAATGCTGTCCCTATATTTGACACAACCCTTGACCTTTACTCTCTCCCTATGTTCAATGATGTCCCTATATTTGACAAAACTCCTGGCCTTAACCCTTTCCCTATACTCGACGCTGTCCCTATATTTGGCCACAATCTTAGCCTTAACTGTCTCCCTGTGTTCAGTGCTTTCTCTGTACTTAGTAACACTCAGCTTTTTAACTCTCTCTCTGTGGGGCAAATTTTTACTATATTTCCCTACACTCCACAACTTTGCCTTTTCCCTGAAGACCACATTTCCTTGATATATCTTCCTAATTCTCAACTGACGTTTCTCCCTAAGTGAAATATTCAACTTTTCCTGCTTCCTCTGTTTCTGCCTTAAGTACTTGGACTTCACAGACATTCTACCTGACACTACCTCACTAGCACCTTCCACAACCTTGTCACTATCCTCTACACCTAAAACAGAACCTACTACACTACTACACCCAACCGCTGTGTTGTCTGTATCTGTAACATCCATCATTCTAGACCTAATGCTGTAACCTCTCACTTCACTAACTTTACAATACCTGTAACAACTCTGCAGTCCAGGCTTACACACGCAAACAACATTCTCAAAATGCTGTCCCATGATATTCTCTATGTAAACGCACTCCGCTGACAAATGCTTACTACTACAGCTATACTTCACCCAACGTCCCTGATGGAAAGTAAACACACTAACGCCTAACCAATCGGCTGTCACCTGAATCTCCACCTCTGTGGCCCAAGTGCTCACACGTCTCATTCTGGACTGCTCAATATACTCTAACACAGAGGAGTACTCACTCCTCAAAAGACTCTGATATCTGTCTGCATTCCTCTGCAACTCTTTACACACAGCTAACCTAATCCTACGATGGTGCTTCTGAGAACCACTCACAGCCTGAGAGATGGCTCTGAAGAAGCAGTTACCATCAGCCACAATCCTCTCTTTGCTACAAGGAACACCTAACAACCCCACCTCTGTGGATACTGCACTACCAACCTTCACGCAGTCAACGTTTAACTTACTACACAACACTCGACAGACATCTACGCTAAGGGGATGGAAAACCAGCTCTTCCTTTCTCACAGTGCTAACAAACTGTAGGTCCAAACTGACCTCGCTAGCATCAAAGCTCTTGAATTTCTTTGACATACAAGTGCCGGAAGAAATCACACGCTTTCTGCCATTAGCCACTGTTGGTTCTGCCGCTGAACTGCTGCTCACCTCGCTGGAGAAAGTCAACACAGAAATGCCAGACAGTGCGGGACTTGCGGCAATGCTGACACCACACTCAGGCACACAACTGCCTGCAGACACCTCACTTTTTCTCCCAGCCTCAGTGAACACACTAGACTCTGGTGCTGGAGCAGCGCTCATCCCAGTGATGAGACTCTCCACAGACACACCAGACCGCGCTGGACTTGCACCCGTGCTGACCGTCACACCACACAGCTCAAAGAGCTTCTCCCTTGAACTGAGACTGTCGGCCAAACGACAGATGTAGTGGTGCAGGTCGTCCAGACATGCAAAATGCAGAACCACGCTTGTACCATTAGACTGTAACAAGCCAGTGTTACTGCGTGAGTGACTGTCGACCACAGCGAACCGTCCACCCTCACGCACGATGGCAGTAGTGTTTCCACACATTGTCAAAAGACATGTGGTGTATTGACTGAAGATCCTCTCCAGTCCATTCCGCAAGCTGATGAACACACCGAAGTCGATGTGTTCACCTTCGGTCACGCCTACTTCGCCTAACACCGTGTCACCAAAACTGAACCTAAACACTTGTCCTTCTAATTCCAACTGCTGTGGCAAATCTGGCACAGACAGCAGATTTGACACATGGCTGAAGATGTTGAGGTCACGCAAACTGGTGTACAACTCATCACCTTCAACCAACGCGCGATCCAGATCCAGCCTGTCCCACCAGAACGCGCTGCTCACTGTGTGTTTGGCTAAGCTGACCAAAGCTATAGCCATACACTGGACTCCTCCATACACAAATTGCGCATCGCCCTGATGAAACGATCCGCGCACAACTTTTTCTAGCCTAATCCTGCTGCTATCTCTGCTAGCCTCTGTTGCCACAGCATTAATGTTAGCCTCTAACTGAACATCACAAACACAAACAGAAGGAACAAAAACAGCCTTAGCTTTGTCGATCTTCTGTTGTGGCTCCGGGACGGCAGGGCCCGCTGTGGCGACCTCCTCCTGAGTGACGACCACCCCCAGCACCGCGCTGGCAGACTCCTGGGTTGTCGCCTCCATCTGCCAAAAAAAAAAAAAAAAAAAATTAAAAAGAAGGTTTTAGTGAATAAGAAAACAGGAGAACCATTTCCCTGCTACCTCTCAATGATAACTCACATATTATATTTAAACAAAGACAAACCTGCTGCACCGCTGGTCTGGGCCCAGAGGCAGACACGGTCCCACGGGCAGGTGAAGGTGTTGCCGGCACCTAAAGAAGAGGGGATAACAAAACACTCATTTAAATAATGCACTCATTCATTCGGGTCCTGCACGTGTTATAAAAATTCTTCTGCCGCACCTCCGGGACGGCGGGGAACGCTGCAGCGACCTCCTCCCGACCGACGACCACCCCTGGCACCACGCTGGGCGACTCCTGGGCTGTTGCCTTCACCTGACACAAAAATCAAAAACAAGGTTTTACTGAATATGAAAACAGGAGAACCATTTCCCTGCTACCTCTCATAATGTTAACTCACATAAAATATTTAAACAAAGACAAACCTGCTGCACCGCTGGTCTGGGCCTGGAAGCGGACACGGTCACACGGGCTGGTGAAGGTGTTGCCGGCACCTAAAATAGGAAGGGGATGACAAGACTCATTTCAATAATGCACTCATTCATTTGGTTTCTGCACGCAGTATCACAATATATGCAAAAAAAATCCACATAGTTCACATACTAAACATGATACCAACCTGCCGCTTTCCTCCTCTGCGCCTTGTGGCAACACCTCTTGGCGAGCGCCTCACACGGGAAGTCTAAAAGAAGGAAAGCAAACCTTGTTAAATATCGTCTTCAATTCAATTTTATCCAGGACGGACAGACATGCAATGGATGTTGTAAGCACAGAAACCAAAATAACAAAGATCTATGTATACAATAAAGGAAAAAATGTAAAAACAGTTGGCGGATGAAGAATGAGGATGCCGAGGGGAGCCAGATGTACTGGAGCAGCCTGGGACCTGAGCCACACAACCACCAACACCATGATGACCTGGCTCAATAAAAGACAGAGCACGCACTCGGAAAAACTCACATCAATCATTCACACACCCTCACACAAAGTCAGATCTAATATGGATTCCAGTTTACTTCTTACTATCATGTACATATAATTTTCAGGCAGTTTACCTGGCCAGCTGGTGGAATGGCAGTGTCGTCATCGTCTGAAGAAGGACAAACCGTCTCCATGGCCTCCAACATGTCGCCGCTGAACCACACGGGGTTGGACGGGAGGACAGACTCTTGCACCGGAGATGCTCGAACCTTAAAAACCACAACAACAAAAAAAAATTAGTCACCTTTTTTTCTAAAACCACAAAAATGAATACATAACCAGAAAAAATGCACACCTGTACAAATAACTTAGAGAAACTCGTTACCTTGCCCTCCTGTCCGACTACGGTCCACTCCAGTGGGTCGCGGTGACGGGGCGCGGGGCTGTGTCCAGTCACAACCAGCACGGGGGAGACCCTGGCACGAGGCGATGTCCGGGGGGGCACCGAAGGAGGAGGAGGAGGAGGAGGAGGAGCCAGCTGGCGGACCGCGGCGTCCCACAGGGCCTGGACCAGGATCGGCGTTCCATCGCTGTCGCTGAGGTGCACCTGGAAAACAGTCAAACGCACATCAAACACATTGCAGTCAAGTTGTGTATTGAAAATGGCAACCTTCAAATCCTCTATGTGTCATGTCACAACAACAAAGTATGCTGTACTTACACTGTCACGGCTCCACAGCTCCAACCGATCCAGAGGGAGGTGCTCTGCCACAGACACGTACGGGAGACCTGCCGCAAAAGTGAGAAACATCATACATTCCGGTATTAATTACACTCATGTAAAACATATGAGGTTAATTTCACGATACGTCAGTTATAATCGGGCAGATGACCAAAACTAAGACGTACCCATGCGTGCTGCAACACGGCGGAACTCCTGGCGAAACAGCTCCTGCAAGCCAGGCTCGATGTTCAGGCGTGGAGGGAAGTCCAGCACAAACACCTACACACACACAAAAAACATTTAGAATCACATTTAGGTTTCTAAAATAAGCACGAGAAAACACACGCTTACACAGCCTCTAGCTGTGACAGCACAGGACAAAACAAATACTGCCAACTGCAAATTAAACACACCTTCGCCCAGCGGCTGCAGACTGTAGCCAGGAGAGCACCGAAGTCCAGCGACGCCTCTCCGATGTTCCTGCTGGCCGTGAGGTTGTTGCTGGGGGCCATCACGCAGACCACGTCCGGGGTCCACGGGAGAGCGGCGTGGGACACCTCCGTCCTCAGCTCTGCTGCATGCGCACCTGGAACAGAGAGAAAAGCAAAGGAGACAGGTCCCTCTGGCATGGCGACGATCCCATCCACCATGGGCCGCAGGTGGGAGGCTCCCACGACGAACACCATCTGCAACGACAGAGACACGGCTTTAGAACACAGACACGAACCGTGACTTCTTACAACCAGCACTGTGTTTCTGAAAAGGGAAGACTAATACCTTCTGGTCCGGCTGCTGAGCTGGAGTGACCAACTTGAAGCTCCGCTGGGTCAGCTCCGAAGTCGGCCATCTCCGCACACGATGGCGGTACCCGGTACCGCGCCCTGTGTGGTTGACAACAAAGTTAAGGATGATGACACAAAATTCATACATCTTTTCATTACATTCAAACTGCATAGGTTAAACATTAAAAAAATAAACAAACTGTTTGATACTTACGAGCAACGAACTCGGGGACAGGCGGCTGGGGGGTCCACGGCTGCGGCTGCGCCATCCTCCGCTTCAGGGCCTGGGCACGCCGGTGGGACTTGGCACGGGGCATCTAAAAATGAAAAACAAAAAATTTTATTTTCTTCAAAGTTCAAAGAAACTTTAAAAATCCATGTGAATCTGTCCCAATCATACTCACAAATAATACTTTCCCAGACAAGGTCAGCCTTCAAATACACAAATGTTTCAACTTACCTTGGCAGTGGGAAATCAGTTGTGTGTGTATGTGTGTGTGTGTGTGTGTGTGTGAGTGTGTCTATCTATGTGTTGAAGAAGTAAAAATATGTGTGTTGATTAACAATTAGTTCTGTGTGTGTTTTTTAAAATGGAATAAATGTGTCTGTGGTAAGTTGTTCTGGATCAAGGGATCGCAGATGTAGGTGCAGGTAGCTCGCAGGGCAAATGCAGGTCACTCTGTCTCGACAGAAGCCAAAGCAGGAGAACACCAGATCTCACAGCCAACAGATATGAATCTGTAAATTAAATGACACATTGTTTGATTTAAACAACATTACTTGTCTAATAGAAAACATTTAAGTGAACAGAACTTTACACAAAACATTCTGAATACACTTAACTGTAGCACATTTTAGGCTTTAATTTTAAACAGTCTTTCTCTCTACAACACGGTTAAGACAAACTAGCATCCATATTATTGTGCTCAAATAACAGAAAGAAAATGGCCACCACCACAACTGTGCTGCTCAAAACAGAGATACATCTTAACAAAGAAAACCTTCTCCTCTCAAAACTGTGATTAACCAGCAAACTGGCATCCTTATTACATTATTTGCTTCCTCATTACACAGAAAGTGGCTGACAACATCTCACAGCTTAGCCATACTGGTGGACACAGAGACACCCAACTAAATACAGCACAAATTATGGTTCCTGCAACCAGGAAACGACACACACGTCAGCATGGGGAAAAAAATGCAACTATTACAATTAATTATCAAAATTAAATAAAATATTTTCCCTTTTTCCACACAAGGAAAATGTTTTCTTTTACAACAATATAAAACCAACCACTAGCTTTGCATATCACACAGCTACACCTGCTCTTTGAATACACACAGAAGCCACACACACGCAACTACATACATCATAAGCTTAGTTCCATGCAAATAAACCTGATATCAAACTACAAAAAGACACACACATGCCAGTTTTCATCATCAAGTCCAATAATTTTCCTTTTTCACACAGCAAGAGAAAGTTTTCATCTGAAAATCTGGTTGAACCACACATTAGCAAAGCTAAGAGTGGCGTATAAAGAGTAGATATAGCTCTGTCACAAAGCCACACACATTCAGCTCAAGTACATATCACAAAATCAGTTCCATGCAAATAAAACCTGATATCAAACTACAAAAAAGCACACACACCTGCAACTACTTGTCATCAAGTCCAATAATTTTCCTGTTTCACACACCAAGAATAAGTTTTCCTCTCAAACCAAACACTAGCTCAGCTTTGCCTGTGACACAACACCACCTGCTCTTTGAATACACACAGAAGCCACACACTCAACTACATACATCATAAGCTTAGTTCCATGCAAATAAAACCTGATATAAAACTACATAAACACACACACACACACACACACGCCAGTTTTCATCATGAAGTCCAATAATTTTCCTTTTTCACACAGCAAGAGAAAGTTTTCATCTCAAAATCTGGCTGAACCACACACTAGCAAAGCTGTGACTATGTCTAGTTAGCCCGCTAGCTAGCGCTAGCTAGCGCTAGCTTAGCGCGCTAATCTAATTAACCAAATGCCATCAATAAACTTTAAAATTCATCTCACGCCGACGGTAATGCTTCATAATAAACGTTTCAAGTCAACCACTTGTATCTTAAGAGTTGGGGTTATCAAATACAGGTTAGCTTTACATGTAAAGCTCGGCTGCCCCTCCATCCAAAACCAGCAAACAGCATAAAGACTATAACAACAGGCCTCGGGCCTACCGAACGGCTAGCTAGCGCTAGCTTAGCGCGCTAATCTAATTAACCAAATGCCATCAATAAACTGTAAAATTCATGTCACGTCGACGGTAATGTTTCATAATAAACGTTTCAAGTCAACCACTTGTATCTTAGGAGCTGAGAGTATCAAATACAGGTTAGCTTTACATGTGAAGCTAGGCTGCCCCTCCATCAAAACTCACCAAAAGCCAGCAAACAGCACAATGCAAAGTACATAACCACTCTCTGAAATATAACATTTAAATTTCGTGTTTTACCTGCGTTATCGTCAACCATATCCTCATATTAGCACAGAGTTAAAACAATAGGCTAACGTTAAGCTAACAGAGATGAAAACAGGTCTTACCTCGGAGGTCTGTGAGAAGAAGTGGGTGGGGCGGACACAGACGCAGGAGCCTTTTAAAGCTGTGGAAAAAAACGTACGTGTGTGGAGAGCGCGCGTGCGTGCGTGCGCGTGTATGTGCGTGCGCGTGCGTGTATGTGCGCGCGTGCGTGTGTGTTTCTGTGTGTGTGTGTGTGTGTGTGTGTGTGTGTGTGTGTGTGTGTGTGTGTGTGTGTGTGTGTGTGTGTGTGTGTGTGTGTGTGTGACATGAGTACTGGCAGCTGCTGCATGATCACACTAAAATGCAGGCAGACAGAAATCCTCATTCAATCCAGTGGAGAAATCCATAAAACCCACCCCTGTTTGAGGTGTCACAGCTCGGTCACCGTTTGAGTTACAGACTTGATTCAAAGCTTTAACGAGTCACGAGACTCGGATCTATAAATCTCCCATTTACATGATTTTCCTATCTTTTACTGTTTTTGATTTATGGCAGTTTTAGTTTGAGAGTGTTTTCTGCTCCCTCTGAGCTCTTACAATGGGTGTGTATTGCGCATTCCTGAGGCAGCTAGAGTGAGTCACATGTCCAGGCAGAGTGCAGAGCAGAGCACACCAGAGTCAAAAATGTTTGAAAACTCTTCACAGCTCCCACAAACTTGGTCCAATCCACATCAAAACTACATATTTTTGTAGGAATTTTTGTCCTCTTTCCATCTGCATAGTTTTCAAAGCCGTCAGACTTTTACTTTAGACTCCAGGGGCTTAATTAGTGTCAAAAGTCAGACTCTTCACACCAAACCCCATGGGAAAAAATGAGGTTTTGGCTCTGGTCACTCTGACTTGGAGGTCTTATAAAATCCAAACTAATCGAGTAATGATGAAATCCTTCAGAACTTTTGTTCAGCACTGTGTCCTCTGTCATCTGTGCAATTTTCAAGTCGCTGACATTTACGCCCTGGGAGGAGATCGATTTTGTTCAAAGCGGAATTTTGGGTGAGAACGTGAACATTCCAACGCAAATTGCGGACTTCCTGTTGGTTTTAGAGGGGGGGTGTCAGCGCGTGATTTGTAGGGCTTGATGAGACCTACATTTCGGCGTTGGTTTGGTGTTTCTATCACATTCCTGTGGGCTGCAGTGGCTGCCTTTGTGTGCCTAGGTGGCGCTACCGAGCCCATTTTTGCACTTAGGGGGTCCGTTTGTCCATTTTATCAAATTTTTCGCCAGACCTGGCCTGCGTGCCGAATTTGGTGAGTTTTGGAGCATGTTTAGGGGGTCAAATTAAGGGTTATTTAGACGTAATAATAATAAAAAGAAAAAGAAGAAGAAAAAAAAAAAAAAACACTACAATAACAATAGGGCTTCGCACTGTTCCAGTGCTCGGGCCCTAAAAAAACACTACAATAACAATAGGGCTTCGCACTGTTCCAGTGCTCGGGCCCTAATAAAGAAATGTAATGTAAATGCACATGGGTGGAAGCATATAATTTAAAGATATACAGGCCTCTTGATGTCTGTGGTTGTAAAAACAGACATAGGCGGACAAATTATATTAAAACAAAACAAAGCAATCTCTATAAGAGCATCACAGTGGCCGTGCATGCTAGATGGAGCTGGGGGGGATAGGGATGCCGTTATGGGACACTACAGTGAGTCGCTCCTCGCTGCTCTCCTCACCCAGCTGAGCCAACAACATACAACCCCATTTTACATCCAGAGGCGAGAGTTATGACGCTGTCAGAGCAGCTGTGACAAAGCTCACTATCAGGGTGGATGTGTGTGTGTGTGTGTGTGAGAGAGAGTGCATGCCGAGCGTGCACACACATGTCAGTGAATGTAATGTATATCTCAGTCTGCAGAGTGTTCCATTTGCATCCATTTGAAGCAGGCAGCAGCTTTTGCAAAACCCCATCTTCCCATCAGCCCCTCGCTCCCTATACCCTGTCATTTTGGTGCTTGGAAGCACTGATAGGTTGTGTGGCTGTTTATGTGTGTGTGTGTGTGTGATTTTTGTGTGTGTGTGTTTCTGCACTGCCATGTCTGATAGATGATGTGCTTATTTGGTAATGAGCCACGCTGTACAACGCCCATTTTCTCTGACTCCCCAAGAGGGTTTCAGCCTGCTGGGGCAGAACTCTTCCCTAAATCATCTTTTCGGCGGTAGCTCGTACCCCTCTGCCCCCACACAGCCCAAACCTCACCAGGCTCACTACCTCCACCGCAGGCCCTTCTTATCTCTCTGGGGGAGAAGGGACAAATTGCCCTTTGTCTAGACTGCACAGATCACTTGCTACTGACCTGTTCATTATTTTACATCAGCTGTGTCAGTACCATATGTGTCACTGATGGCCTGCTCAAGAAATCCATTTTAAGTGATTGACTGATCCTGCAAAATTGAAAAATACAGTGCTGTATTATCCTGGACATGGTGCCAATATAACTACTAAATCAGCGGTGCAGGCTCCCATTCTTGTCAGGTACAATATAGCATGAAGAAAGCCGAGCATTGATCCTGATATAATCCTAATGCACACCAAAAACCAACACTGGCAGGCTAATAGTGTCATTCAGGGGCAGAGGCAGCCTGAGCATAACATCCACTGTATAACATATACTGTAAACATGCCTGGGAGCAAATAGTCCTGGATGGCAGGCTCAGTCTGCCTTCGTTTGAGGTTTTCCTGATTTACTAACACATGTAGTGGTTGCTGGCCAGCTTTTGGAAAATGTGTGAGAGAAAGAGGGAAACTGGAGTGAGAGAGAAAGATTAAAAGACAGGGGGATGTGGTAAGCAGACAGGCGAGCAGCCCAGTTTATCCAAAAGATGATCAAACCGCTATTCCCTTCTCCACTGTTGAAAATCATCGCCGCTGCAGACAAGTGATGAAACTTATCTGCTGATAAGAAGTGTATTCCCACCTCGGCCCATTTCTTGGCTCTCAGACTCCCCGCATATGCCTGCCCCCCCTCCTGCCTCAGTCTCTTTTAAGGATAAAAGTGAAGGATAAGGAGGGCATGAGTCACTCCTGTATCCTGTGGCTGATAGCTCAGGCATGCCAAACATTCAGCCGCTGCTCCATCCAAGTCATCAGCGGACAGAGTGTGACAGCAGGATGTAGCCACGGAGACCCTGATAAGGGCTGATATCAGCCGAGTGAAAGGCTAAGCAGGAGGAGAGGTGAGGGGGGGATGGAGAAGGAAAAGAGAAAAGGAAACGGCGAAGGAAGATGCGAGAGCAGAGGGAAGGAGTGAAAAGCCTGATTTTATTATTTTTGCTGGGCATTTTTGAGACAGTGAGGAATTTCCGGAGAAAAAATACTAGGCTCAGCTGGACAGTGCTGAACAAAAAATTCAACCCTTTAACTTCACCAATGGATATCAGCAAAATTACAAAACTATCTACATACTGTATGTTGTGTGTGCATGGAAAGCATGCATAGGTGCATGTGTGTGTGTGTGTGTGTGTGTGTGTGTGTTTATGTGTGTTTGTATGTTTGTTTGTGGGGCAGAGTTGATCCCTCAGGCTGTGTTCACGCTCCAGCAGCACAACATCCACAGGCTTGTTTTGACACCACACTGTGTAGCTGCAATCATCATCTAATTGTAGGTCACACAATCCTAAAGGACTGGACAAAAAGTTTTGGCTTGATAGCCAGACACCCATTTGATTTTGAACCCAACCCCCCCATTTCTAGAAATGGTTTGCTTTATATAATTTTGTAAAGTTACAGATTTATTTCATTTTATTTTATTGGTTTATTTAATAGTGACAATGCATATTTATGAACATTAGTGTGAGAGATACACCCACGTAAATATGCCAGAATTTACAACAACTACATTGGCTTTTCGGTGAGAGAGCAATGTGTTATCAGTAACTTTGTCTATCGCGAGTGTGTGAAATGAACTATAGCACCCTTGTACTGGTGGATAAAGAAGACAATAACAATTTTTAAGACAAAACACCCATTTGGATATCAAGCAATTGGACGTGCCCTCTCCCAGGGAGCCTTGAATTTCCTTCATTTCCCTACATATACTTTGACTCTCATTTGATACAGCCTGTAATCTTTTGTCTGACACAATTTGCAACAAAGAGCAATACCCAGACACCTTTCACACACTTTACATCCTATAGCTGCATTATAACATAGAGGAGATGTGCCCCCTCTGGAAACTGTAGTGAGACTGTAGTGATACTAGACTGTTCCATGTGAATTTGATTGGCTCAGTGCTTCAATGGATAAATTATGTCCTTCTGGCAACAGGCCACTTTTGTGTGATTTGTTCACTTAATTACATCTCTCACGCTTGTACTTGTACTTGTTCTGTTTTTAGTTTGCTAAAGATGTCCAAATTGAACACTGGATATTGAGTAAATTACAGTGTGCCATGCTTTCTGTCTGTTTTGTGGCCCTCCTGGTACTATTTGGCACAGGGGCATAATCATCCCCAGTCATTAATTCATAGCCTGCTCCAAGATAAAAAGGAAGCTGTGTTTGGGCATGATGTGTTTGGTTACTCATCACGAATCTTACATAAAACTTTTTTTTTTATTTGGCCAAGAAACCAAATATCTTATCCAAAGTATCTGAAATTAATCACAGTAGAGTGAGAGAGTAGCTTGATTTGCTCATCTACTGCCAACTTTTCCTTCAAAACAACAGCTGGATATTACTTAATCACCGTTGTGCTGATATATATTATATACTGCATACGTCTATTTCCCCATATTATCATCAGCGATAAATAGGTCTATGGAAAGCCTAGGTAATGTTAAGACAGCTTTATGCAGTTTGACAGAGAAAAAAAAAATCTTACACTGGAAAAAGAACTTCAGAAATATTTATTCAAATCCAGGTTTTGAGAACAAAATAGCGTATGACAATAACCAATACAGAATTCAATCAATAAATTAAAGCCATTACCGGCTAGTTCACAGAAACATTTCATTTTGCGTCAGTAACATTCTTTTTTTTGGGGGGGGGGGGGTTCTAATAAACAGATTTACAATAGGAAGGATATGTACAACGACACATGTCTGTCTGCAGAAAAACAAGCAAAAGAGTAGAAATGGTGAAATGATGGCTGGATATTCAACAAAACGGAGCTTGTTTGAATAGAGCTGCACACAAACAGGTGCTCCGACTAGGACTAAGACATGAATTAATGACTGCAGAGGTCCAGACAGCTTTAAAAACGTGTTTTTAAATGGTGTGTTGCTTCAAATAACCCATCGGAGGCTGCTACCGGTGTGAGGTCCTCAAGCCCACATAGAGATTGTGAATAGCCCACCGCTCCCTGAAATGTCTAGCCATCACCTTAGCTGTGGTTTCTGTGTAATGCTACAAATAAAAGGTGAGGCACCCTCTCGGAGAGCCATCCCTCTCTCTCTGCGAGACAGGAGCCCTGCTCACGCCTGCCCCTGCTCACACTGTTGCTAGGCAACACATTAAATTCCAGTGTTCTGTACGTCCAAAGAACTCTGGGCTTCTGTGCAAACCTACAAATCATCAAGTCCTCCATTAGCCGAGCTGTCAACAGCCCCCGACGCCAGAAGACTCAAAGTGAATACGAGAACAACATCAACAACTACAAAAACAGCAAAAAAGACATACCACGAGCGATTAGAAACACCCAGAAAAGCTATTTAAAAAGAAAAACGGAGGATGTCAAGAATACTTGTGAGGAAACCTTAAAATATAAATTCATAAAGCATTTTAAAGCCATAAGAAGAAAGAAAAAGAAGACCAATATCTTTCCCCAAACAGGACCAGCCTGTTTGTATGTTTAAATTCAGCCATGTCCCTCCTGGCCAGCATCAGCCCGGGGACATGTCGTGTTAATGCACCTATGCAGGCGTCTTGGAATGGGACGTGACATTGTTAGCGTTGAAAATTCAGCTTGTCCCCCAGCACTGGGGAGCTTGTTTAGGCTTAATGAGCGGGCCAACTTGACTTTCAATTTTGCAATTAAAAGTTATTTCTCTTTAAATTGTTGTGTATCTCCGAGGAATATTTTGTGCTAACTGTTTTTGGCATATTTAAACCATTTTATCCAGGTGGACTTCCCTTTTTTATCTTGTAAAATGCACAAAAAAAAAAACAATGATTTTCTTTTTTCAGTACTAAAAACTGGTATCCAGTGAGCAGCTCTTATAGCAGGGAACAGATGATGCATCACATCGTCTGAGACCACTAAAAAAAAACATGTCTTTACAGTGTGTTAATGAGGCAATTAAGACTGATGTGATGATGGATAAAGGAACAGAGTCTTACAAAAACATGCTTTACAGTCTCTACATGGCTCTGGATTTTTGTTTTTGTGTCTTTTCTTTTTCTTTTTCTTTTTTTTTTTTTTTTTGTCACAGCATGTCCACCCCAGTCGGTTTGTGGCCCATGTGAGCGTTGAGTCACATTCCGCTCCTTCAGATGTGCTCTCGGTTCATCCTCCTACTGCCTTTGCAAATGAGCACTCTGCTCGCCAAATCCCTCCCTGCTCTACCCTTTCCTCCGCTGTCAGATTTAATTTCCAAACGGAATACTGTGAAGGGTCAATGGGGGAATAATTCCTTCCAGGACCTCTGTTTTAAATTCCCAAAGCTACATTTCTCTGGATACCAATGCTCTCGCTTGCTGTCAGATTTGACACTTCATCCCATCACTCAGTCCATATCGCGCTCTTCGGAGATGCTCGGAGAAAGAGGGATGGATGGGAAAGGGCACGGGCATCTGAATTTCAAATGGGTTTCATCAGCATAATGCAATCAATTTAAATGTTTACAACTACTTTCTCCATGGCAAAGAGAGGGTGCTGACCTTACATGAGCTCACTTTCACACAGCAACATATATGTGAGGAATAGGAGACCCCATCGTCTCACAGGTCTGCATCTTAAAGTGCCTGCTGTGCTCTCTTTGTACGTGTGCAAGATTAATCTGAACCTAAACTGCCAGGTAATTTACAAAAGCATATACTTAATATCAAACATTTTTCACTCTGTCTCTGGACTATGTGTTGCCAACAAGTAATGATCAAAAAGACCGGTATCATAGCCGAATTTATATGGAGTGTGGCGGTCTTTTTGAAGTGGCTGTCAGGGCGGCTGGGGAGGATGCTGCAGAGGAGAGAGAGGCTCTACAGAAAACAGAAATCCCCCTTACACCTCTCTTTCCCCTGCTCAACTTGTCCTTGCAGTATGCGTTTCATTCACATGATGGAGCAGCTCTTGGACTTGTCCTTGCTGAAGGTGGAGGAGAGCAGCTCTGTCTTGCTGGGCAGATGGAGGAGTCTCTTGGAGAGGCGGCGCACGGGGCTGGGCTTGCTGGCCGGCTGCAGCTTGTTCATGCAGGCCAGCGCTGCGGTGCGAAACACGCTGTGGATGCTCTTCTCCGACGTGAAGGCCGAGCACTCCAGGTAAGCCTCCGCTCCCAGCTGCTTGGCCAAGGTGGAGCCCTGCATTGGAATGGGAGAGCTGAACATTAGTACTGAAATGGTTTGTAGATTCACCGAATAATCAATTATAATTTTGATAATCAAGTAGTTGTGTTCGCACTGGCAACCTGTCCTCAATAAGTCCCGATTCAATCCCAATCAGGACTTATTGAGAATAAAAAATGGATGGATGATGGAGCAACTGTTTAATTTGTTTATCAAGTAAATATGCCAACATTTTCTGGCTACAGCTTCACAAATGATAGGATTTGTTCGCGTTTCTTATCATAAATGTAAAATGATCAGATTTTTATGGCTGCTGATGAGACTAAGGAAGCAATTTTAAGTCCTTTATTTGGGCTGTGGTAACTTTTGATGGGCACTATTTTAATTTTTTTATTGTAACAGATTAATCGACAGTGACTAATCATTAGCTGCAGCCCTACTGAACATATAGTATACAGTATACAGTGTGTAAAATATATATCTGCATGGAAGACAGATGGATCAGGAGACGGACAGGGGAGTAAAGGGAACAAACCTGTTCATGGGAGATGGGAGTCTGCTTCTGATTGGACAGCTCCATGAGCGTGCAGACGTCCGTGCGCAGGTCTGTTTTGCAGCCTATGAGCAGGATCCGTGTGCTGGGGCAGAAATCCAGGATCTCTGCTTTCCACTGCAGGGAAAACACACAGACAGCTGTCGTCACACTGCCATAGTGTAAAATGTCCCTTGTAAATGTAAGATAGATAATGTTCAATGGTAATGTTGAAAAAAAAAAGGGGTTGAGAACAAAAGAGAATCAAAGGGAGGGCAGAATAATTAAAGAAGCAGTTCAGCCAAAATGCAAAACAAGACATTTTCCCACTAACCTTCAGTGCAATCTATACATTTTTGGCAAGGTTTCCAGTCTGCGACAATCTCCCCTGTCTCAGCACCCCTATACAACAGGGCTGAATGGCTGTTTTTTTCTTTGTGGAGCTAAAAACCGTCAAACATATACATGTAAGACACTCAAAAGCAGCAGCTCTTTCCTAAAACAATGACATGCACACCTGACAAAACCCACAGCCTTCAGTGGAGAAGAGTTTTGCTGGGCACTATTTCCTTGTGAAAACCACCTGAGCGCAAACCGTATCAATCCGCCCCAAATGCCTAATCCTTGGGGATGGATAGATTTCAGTTTGCCGATGTGTTGACCTTGGGCGGTGGATTATGTCGGGCATCTGTGGCATTGTTTTTTGGAAAGAGCTGTTGCTGTTGAGTTTCTCACAGGAGGATTTTTGACGGTTTAAGCAAAAGAACAAAAAGAAAAGCCCTGCAGCTCCTTTGTATTGAGGTGCTGGGAGACAGGCAACAGACTGAAAACCTCACCAAATCACACAGACACTATCTGGATGGATAGACTGCACTGTAGGGTTAAGGGTTAATATTTTTTTTTTTGCATTCTGGGTGAACCGATCTTTTAAAGCATAATCAAGGAGACTACCAACTACAAGCAGTGAGGTGTGCAGCTGTGTCGCTGTCAGCCTGTCATGTTACATTGTGGCAGGCTGTACCTTCCTCAGCGCACTGTCTACTATATCTGGCCGGCTGATGTCAAAGCAGAGGAGCACTGCGTCTGAGTCGCTGTAGCAGAGCGGCCTGACGTTGTCATAGTACGGAGAACCTAAAGGGACACAGATCAGCGTAAGTTTACAACACAGAACATTAAATGACACACGCAAAAACATCAGGGCAAAGACGACTGTGACAAGAGAGAAGAGGACAAGCTTTGGTACAGCGGTTCCTGTTTTTCAGCCAGTGAATGTGAGCGAAACCATGCAGCGCACACTCCGGCAGCAATCCAGATAGGCCATGAGTCTGAATCCAGCTCTGATACTCTATTATAACACTGTATCACAATCATCCTCCTCACACGCACACAGCACAAACACAAACACACACACACACACCCACACAGGCGATAAGAGAGCAAATCATTTCACTAAGCTCCTTGCCTTCCCACTGAGAGGATTTTTTTTTCTCTCCAATAAATCAAATTAACACACTGAGTCACAACACACAGCGACTCCACACTGATCACCTCCTTCCTCCAGTCACATGGCGCATCGCAAACAAACTACCTGATTTCTTAGACAGATTAACACGGAGGAAACTCTTTCCACGATTATTCAGTTCGTGTTTGCGCTCTGTATCAGACGTGATGGAAAAATGCAAAACACTGATACCACTGCTGACATCTGGGAGCAAAACTGACCAGATTAACAATAATATATACATGTGTGTGTGTATATATATGTATATGTATATGTATATGTATGCCACACGCCACTAATAAACATGATGATGTAGTAGGAGTGACCCAGGACTGCTGTCATACAAACATGACAGCTCAGTGATGAAAGAGTTAATTACTGTCAGCAAAACAGTGTGAAGGAAACATATTTTTGCTTACATTTCAATAAATCGCACCGCTATGTGTAGCCCCTCTACACTCACAGGAAGGCTCCAGTGCTAAATACAGACTGACAGGATGTCCGCTCTCTATTGTCTTCCCTCCGCTACCTAATCACTCACCGCGCACCAACACTAAGATTTAATTTCCTACTCCTGTCCTCTGGGGGCCAAATGTGCACCAGAGGCTTGCCTTGCCTAAAATATACGGATATAATAATATCAGGAGAGGATACACTGCACAGGCTTCTACCGGAACTATCAAACAATCATGTTGACTTGAGGTAGCTGGCAGAGGCTCCTGAGGCAGGAATGCAAATTATTTTTTTCCAAATGGGACTGTCATTTATTGCCACCAAATAGCAGTGCTATTACAAAACCCTGCTGATTCACTGAGTTCAAAACTTTCACTTAAATCTACAAACTAGATTTAGCCATATAAATACCGTCTATCAATCCCCTATTTT
This sequence comes from Myripristis murdjan, assembly GCF_902150065.1. Classification (NCBI taxonomy): domain Eukaryota; kingdom Metazoa; phylum Chordata; class Actinopteri; order Holocentriformes; family Holocentridae; genus Myripristis; species Myripristis murdjan. The sequence continues at coordinate 20,515,183 of NC_043986.1, read as the reverse complement.
CTGAGTAGGAGACAAAATGCACACCGGCACACAACTATCCAGGGTGATGTAAGACTTGGGAAAGAGGAGGCAGGGAGATCTAAGAGGACACAACTTCTAGCACTTGCCACCTCCTACACATGGCCAGGCCCCTGCCTGGACACACAAACACACTAACCCACACGCAGAAACCCCCCACACATACACACACGCATGTATGCATGAAGGCACAAACCCACCTTGATGGTTAGGTGGAGAAACACAGGCTTATCCAATGAAACTGCCCCACTATCCTGGAGTGAAAGCGATCTGAGGGGCTAATCCTCTTTAACCGGACAACAGATAAGAGTGTCTATTTCTTAATGAAAGATGCAAAGTAAGGAGTAAAAATAATCTTTTGGGTCTTATAACTGTGAGATGGTGATAAAGTCTGTGGCACACATGGCTCATCTGGACATACAGCAGGAAGGTGTGACTCGTTTGACACAAAATCTTGTCTTTGTAACTACAGTGTAACAGCTGACTGGCCCCAATAATGGAGGATGACATAACATGAAGAGTTTAATCAGACAGATTGGGACGACTGAGGAAATGTTGCAATGAATTACGATGGAGAGAATGGCAAGAAAAGTGAAGACTGATAAGAGCTGTGTGCGCGCATGTGTGTGTGTGTGTGTATGCGTGTGTGTGTGTAGTGAAAATGTAAATACGTCTTATGCAATGTTTCCTCAGGGGAGGATGACTGTCCAGAAAGTTTTAACTCTGGAAGATAAACAGACAAACCAACAGAAGTTCAGTGGTGGTTTCAGTTACACAATAGCTTTTTTTTTTTTAGGCAGCGCACACCATAAGGCGGTGGGGAGGGCATGCATATCTTTTGCTCTGTATCCCTCATTTGTGCCTTCTGTTCGCACTTACTGTAAGCCACACACACAAAGACAGCGCAAACACACTCGTACACACACACTTCCACCCCCTGCGTACCCGAGGCAACCCCCTTCCCCTGTGAAACAACCCCTCTGCCGGCCAACTGGCGCTGCTCAACTTCCTCTGAGCAGAATGCCAATGTGGTTATGAAAGGAATCCATCCTACTTACTGTAGCTGATTGCTTTTTTATTGATCTTGTTTACATCATTTTCCAGATGTGCAAAGGGTGTCATTATGTCAGTGGGTCATCGCAATTCATCTGACCTTTTAACTCATGGCACAATTTGAAGACATCTGACCTAATTTGAGTTATTTTTGCAAAATGCATTAAAATCACCAATCAGGGTGTCACATAGATAGATGGTTATGAACATAAGATAAAGTGACTTAAGTGTCTCTGAATTTAAGAATCCCAACATATTCCCAGATATTATTTCCATGAATCTTTCGTAAAAAGTGTGGTTGTGAAGAGGTGGAGTACTTTGAGTCAAATGGATCTTTGGGGGGCTTGAAGGTGCTGAATGAAGGAACTTTAAAAAAATATTTAGGATTCTGGCATATATAAAACATATTCAGGATTGGAAGAAAAACTACCATATCTTTTTGCTGAAGAGATTTCGATTGGGAGAATATTCAACAAGGGATCTTGAAGCTTTGAGGTCTGTATTGAGGGGGAGCTCAAGATTTCTTTAAAGACCTGATGATCATTTTATCTATTCCTTCTTGCCAAAATACAAAATACAGCCAACTACAAATGCCAAAAACATGCCAAACAAATTCAAATATATGCTTGAAAAAGAAAAAAGCTTGTCCAGGCAGAGATAAGATATACAAAAACAAAAATCACATGCAAAAAGCTTACATGTGAATTAAAAGCACATGTGCCTCTTGGAGAAATTTTGTTTTTACATGTGGCCAGTTTTTTCACGTGTTCAACTTTCACACACAAGGAGACGGTTTGCTCGACAAAATGTTGTTTTCACGGAGCAAACGGGAAATTTCAGTGTCCAAAAGCACATGAGCTTTGATCTCACAAATGGGGTTTCACATGTGACCTTTTTGTGAGGAATTTATTATACATTTCACACTTTCCATTCAACATTTCAATGAGCATTTCCGTTTTTCTAAAGAGCTGAAATCTTGGATAGTCACAATAACAATTATACTGTTAGATTAGAAGTTATTGATGTGCGTGTTTTTTTAATTAATGTTATCATTGTGTAACACACTCTGCATTAAAAAAAAAACTGGGTGCTCTTAAAGTTTTTGATCCATGGCATTTTTGTTTTTTTGTTTTTGTGATGATCTATTTGCTAACTGAAAGAAATTCTCTTACTGCCTCCCCTTCTCCATCTGAAGGTCAGAGGTCATGGTTCGTTTTACAGCAGCAGCTATGTAGCTCACAGGGATTCAGTGTCTAGCTCAAGGACACTTCAGCAGGGTGGATATTTGCTGTCACAGGGGACTGACCTTGTTCTCTGGCTGAAAGACGGCCTTGCTATTCACTACTCCACTCAAGGCCTGCCTCTCTGAGAACTGGCATAAATTAAACCTGATCTGTCTAATGCATGTGGCAATTAACAAAAAGATCTTCAGGAAGACATTTACCAAGTGCCATCTTCCTGAACTTTAAAAAATCGAGCATAAAAAGGCGAGGAGACTGTGTTGTCACTCAGCAGTGTCATTCAATCCTGTGGCACTTTGCCTGGAGCAGCTCACACTGGGGAAAAGCTGCTGAGCAGCTCTGAAACAGGATCAACAGATAGTGTCTGCGTAAACAGGCAGCAACGCCGAGTCTCAGCAAGGGTAAACAAGACAGAGAGACAATAGACAAGATAAACCCTAATTTACAGTTGTTTACCAACCCCTGGCTCCCTGTATTGTCTGAAGGGTGGATGGGAAACAAAAGTTTCACAAATCAGCCTAAATTATACTGAGACTGGCTATTTCATTCATTACTCAAGCACAGAGCTCAGTCAGTAAAGCCTGAGGGGAATTTCAAAGGAGCAGCAAGTCAAAGACAGAGAGGAGAGAAGGTCACAGCTCACCGTTTCATAGCATTTACCCTAAATCAACAAAAGTCAGCTTTTTTGTGGTCATGTAAACCAAACCGCAGAGTATGATCCTCACCTGATGTGTCCCAAAGGCTGAGCTCAACACGTTGGTCATCAAGCTCCAGACAGGCTGTGTAGTTTTCAAACACAGTGGGGACGTAAGTCTAGAGAGACACAAGGGAATGGCTTTTAGGGAGCATCTGTGGCTTTTCTCACTGATTTACATGAAGCAATTCTAGCATTTTGTTTTGATCAACAAATGTAGGCCACTTGATTCTAACATCAGCTTTAAAATCCTCCTCTGTGTAACTTACATCATGCATCTTTTCAAATGTCATAATTCTAAATCTCTAATTCAAAATCAATGTCTATCCTGTATGCATTTATAGACACATTATACTGATACCATAGGAATACCACGAAAAATACCATTAAGTGAGATAATATCATTAAAAACTATCCACTGTGCACCACTGACTATAAGTCTCTATAGGAATGTTGTGGTGCTAACCTATGGTCATTTTCACTAGGGGGAAATGCATTTTAATATCACAACCTGTAAATTAAACCATCCATCTTTTACACTGTTCTCATTAAAAATATGAAAACATCTAATGCAGACAAGGCTGTATGTTATAAATAGCATACCTCTGGGTAGCAATCCTTTGCCAAGACTTGTAACATTGCGGTTTTACCGCATTGGACGTCCCCAACCAGCACTAGTTTACATCTCGCCACAAAAGGCTGGGTGAGTCTTCTTTCCTTCATTATGTGGATAAAGAGAACAGGCGCTATCAAAAAAATGAATGTGAAGGGGACAAAAACTTTGAGGATCCTGCTGGTGTGCGCTCTCCTGCCGGCGGCTGCGGTCAGACAGGCAGCGGCAGCGGCTCTGACCCATAAATGAGAGAAGCACTGCGGAACTTTATATTGTCGCGCCAACCAATGAGCGCGGCGCTGTGGGCGAGAGCGGCGCTCCCACCGAGGGCAGCGCACCAGATCCTGCTGCTGCTCCTGTCTCTGGGCTGGCGAGCCGCATGCCTGCGTTTGCAACAGGCAGATGATAAGCTGCAGATACTCAATTAATGCGAGGAATTCTGTACCATTTTACCACAACGCCTAATGGGTGGCGATGTGATGCTCAAATCAGACGGATAAGTCAGTCACTGATATGGCAAAGCGCACCCGGTATCAGAAATCAATTCAGGGAGGATTCATTTATTATTTCTTTTCACGAAAACATCATCACTCTGATATGCAGGCCTACTCTGCTATACATTTGTATCATAAAGATTAATGCCAGCTCATAAAGCTGCATGGGTAAACTGATTTTATGTGGGTTCAAGCAAGTTTGTCTGCATGCTCACTCCTATGGTAGCCCATGTTGTATGTGATGAAGACGACTGTGCAAGGAGCCTCACATCCAGGGGTGTAGTGGAGAGTGTGTACAGCTAGGTCTATATGGAGTATGCCCACCTCCTTCCTGGCTGTTTACAGTATACCCACCTATTGGCCAAATAGCCATTGAAATACATAGGATGCATCCTCCTCAGTTATCAAGCTGCCTACTTAGTAGTAATAATGACCTCATTCTTGCTACAGGCCAGAAGCAATTTATTCTTATTTTGTTAACAGCTGCAAGAGAAAAGGGATCCCCAGTATATATTTTTTGCACATTTATACTGAATTTATCCATCATCAATGATCATCCTTTGTATGCAAAGTTACAATTTTTGTGAGACTTAACATACTAAAAATCAGTGAAACCAGAAATAATTAAAAAGTACTTTATCTGTCATGTGACTTTTGCTGATAATAGAATTTGTTTGGTGTGTGGGCTGCATCTTCCTCCGATTATACAAATTCCTGTGTGGGGTTTCTTGACCCGAAAAGCTCACAGTAGGTTGCAGCCTCAACAACAGGTCATTTTGGTCAAATGATAAATATGATACGGTGAAATGGTCAAAATATATGAAAATATTCACAGTAGGAAACTGCTCATTGCTTTCTCCAAATTAGGAATAGCTTTACATTTGGAAACAAACCAATACAGCATATGAGTGAATTATTACATTAGGGTAATAATCAATGAATTTATGCAGGCAAATTGAATGTGTAAAATGTAGCCATGTGGGAATGCATGTTTACTGTGTACATGTTTTTTTTCTGTTTAACATATGATAGTGACTTTATGTGTACATATGTTTGTATAACACGTAGCGTGTGATGACTGCTGCACATACAGGACTGAGCGCTGCCTGCCAACCCTAAATAGATGACAGATGGCATCATCAATCTGAAGTATAACAGAGAATCCTAGAGTGGCAGCCATTTGCAGAGGAAGTGGAGCATGGTGAGCTGCACAGAGCACTACTGTCACACAGGTCAGTCACACATGTTTTTTTTTTTCTTAATGCTACTAATGTGCAGCATCTAACTCTGAATGGCGAAATCCTGAGACCTGAAAAGCATAAGGCGGACCGGTGATGCGCATGGACTCTGAAAAGGGGCAGGGGCAACATATTCTGAAAGGGCAGTTTCTGCTTTGCCCTGGGGGCTCACTTGGCTGAAGCGCCTTCCATGCAAATGCAGCATTGAGGTTTTGAAATTTGACTTTGTTGCTTGGTTGCATCCCCTCTCTTGCCTCTTTACTGTGGCTTTTGACTGTTAACTGTCTCATAAAGCAGAAATGCCATAAAAACCATAAGCTTTAAAAGGGCACTTTCACATAAATATGAGAGCACAGGGCCATGGTGCTCCCATGCTCTGCGGGGAAGAATTTTTTGTTTTCTATAGTGGCATTTATATACCCTTTCATGGGAGGAAAATGGAATATACTTGCATTTCTTCCCTCTCACTGAGATTAATATGCAATCCTGTCCAAAAATTATAGGCTTAGCGTTGGTATTCAGTATTTGAAATTTCCACTTTCATCCACAAGTTGCACTGCTCTATCAATAAGAGTCAATGCTCAAGTCTTTTTGTGGTCTGTGGGCTCTTAAGAATGCCTGATGAAACCTCAATAAGTTGCTGAAAGTGGAGATGCATTTTGAGGATCACTTTCCTGATAGTTTGCATGCTATTTTTAAAGTTTTGCCCCATATTCAGAGCAAAGGCATTCATACAGTTAGTGGTGTAAAAATAGATTGTCTCCATTCTCAAACAGTTCTCTCTTCTTCTCAGTGTTTTTTAGCACCTCGGAATTTTGGCTGTTCATCTGAATGAGCTCCAGACATTGTTTTTTCTGCACAGATTGGACCAAACGAGGTGAATGTGTCACGAATTTTATGAGGAGGATGAAAACATTCATGTGCATGGTTTCAAATACCTGCTGCTGAGCAACATAAGATGTTGAAGAGAAAAAATGGCATGTGTGCCAGTGGTGATTAGCCTACATATAGAGAGAATACTGTGGTATAAAAGCTTTCCAGACTGGTTACCTGCCACTTTTAGCTTGTAGCTCCTCAGGTGATCAGGATGCCTGTTTAGAAACTCTGTCTCAGTGTTTCAATCTGAAAAGGGCACCTAGGACAAAAAGGCAGGAGCATTCGTCCAACCTGCATCCCTCTCCTCTGCAGCCCTCTTAGACAGACAGAACCACTCTCTTTCATGTTTTAACACTGAACCTCATTTCTTCATGCTCTTTTCCCTCCCCTCACACACACGCATACACATGTTCACACATGCATACCAGCATACACAAACAGCATGCAAACACTGGCTCCCTCATGCTCAGAGTTTCACTGCCTCATGTTCTGTTTCTTCCTCTTCACACATTTGTATTTTATTTCTTTATGTGTTACATCCTGAAAACTGTGTTGCATAACACAGGCTGTCTCAAGTGCAGGACACGTTCGCAGTTACTGTCCTTGACATTTTAATGATCATTTTCAGACTTTGCTCTCTGCAATTAGACAAGGTCTTTGTTGTTTAAGCTGGATACTTATTTATAGAATTTGATCCTTTATTCAAGTTGGCGTGCGTTCAAGGAAAACCAATAAGACCTTCCTGGAGATGAGAATGTTTTAGGGTTAGGAAAAGCTGACATGTCTTGATGTTTTTTGAAGAGACATCATCATCATCATCATCATCATCATCATCAAATATAACCTTGTGCTATCTGGTCAGTCTCAGTATAGAATATGGTAGCAGTGGATTGCCGCTGACCTATGTGTTGCCAGTGTTTCCCTGATGAAAGGTGACAGCGCCCTGATATGGAGGCACACTTTGGTAATCCAAACATGCTGTGACTTTTACGTAAACCCAAATGAAAACTATGTTATATTTGACCCATAATGCTGGTCATCCTGTTCCATGGACTCCATACGACCGTCTGACCTAGATTTATCGTGCTGAAAGTTACATTATCACTACCCGCTTCACCTTAAGTTGTCCCAGTGACATTTAGTGTGTGTTTATGTATGTGTGTGCATGTGCCTTTGTGTGTATCTGTGTCACTAGAAGTTTGTGTGCATGTCTGCTGTATACAAATGTTCTCCTGTATGCTTACATGTGTATATGCATGACAAAAAGGGGAAAACTCAGGTGCAGTGGCACAGTTCTGGCCTGCAAGAGGAAGGGGTGGGTTATCAATCCCATATCTATTTACATAATTTCCATGCAGAGACACCTGCTATGTTTTCACATGGTTGACTTTATCTTGAACATGTTCATCAAACAACTGCAACAGCATGCTCAACATAAACAGCAAGGTCACACAAAAAAAAAAAAAAAAAAAAAAAAAAAATCCATCACTTGTGCAACCTGGTTCCAGCCAACCACCAGAAAAAGAAACCATATTCCCCGTGCCTTGCAGTCATATAATTTGCATAATTCAAGTAAGACATGGTTGAGAGCTCTCGCATTATGTAAATCAGGGTATGATTAAAGACTATTCCATATACCTAAGTGCAATCATGAAGTGGAAATGTATTGGGGATGCTGATCTATTAATTGCTCTTGAACATGCCACAGTTCACTGACGCTGAAAAGGAAAGACTGGGTCATTACCATGAATTTGGATCACAAGTATTTCACATACTGTAGCTTACTATACTAACAGCTTGATAACTGGAGTGGTGGAGTGAATTTGTCATTTTCATCATTTTCAGTGACAATTGTGAACAAGCTAAAACAAATGGGCCTCGTAAAAGTAGTGATCCCTCGGTTAATCAGTTGTTCATAAAGTAAAATATTGCCATCCTCATGTTAATTCGTGTGATCCTAAAAAAAAAAAAAAAAAAAAAAAAAAGACCAATACCTGTATTTCAGCTGTACATTGCTGAGGTTAGCAAAGAGTATGAATTTTGCTAAGGAGGTTTGGCAATACATTTGAAAGATGAGTATACTTACTGTGTTGTAAGCTGTAGTACACATAACCACATAGTCCCTGAGTGTGACATAGTCTCTGAAGCCGTTTGAATAAACAATGAATTTGTTTTTGTGATGTGACATTGATCTGGTTGTTCAAAGACTGAATTGAGTAGGTTTTATAGATAGATTGCACTGATAGATTACATGATTACCACATCACAACAAACCACTGTTGACCACTGTTGCCTCTAGTAGCCTACCACTGCATCATCAAAGTGAACCTTCATTTGTTTTTCATTTTTATTTACCTCATTAATTACTTTTACTTTCATGCACTTTTACCTCTTAACCCTTTCTGAGATGTGCTGTTATGCTTTTCACTGACCTGACATCATAGAAATCACTGCCACATCTCTTTGTAAAATAGAGCAATTATGAAATCGTACTGCCCTCTAAAGGTGTAAAAGGGGAAGTGCACTTCACACAGACGTATGAGGTGAGGAACCTACGCACATCATCATGTTAGAGACAATTTGGGGTATTATATCTATATATTTATTGGATATGGGACTAAACACATAAATACATAAAAAAGCTCTCTATGGAAAATGGAAATGAATGCAAAAAGCTTTATTAACTGTGCATTCACGAGTCCTTTCGAAGGAACACTCAACACTACAAATCCCATGATTCTCACTTCGTTAGTGCTACTTCCGCCCTTTCTTCCGCTTTAGGATAAAAGGTTGAGTGTAAAGAAAGCTCGATGTGACATAAAGCCTCATCAGCACAAGAATTACCCAAATACGAGTTTTTTTCTTTCTCTTATCTGATTCCTCGGTCGTTAATGTATTTCCTTTTTTTTTTTTAAGTTTACATAAACGGCTTTTCTCACTGCGGTGACGTCACTGCCTCCTCCCTCTCTCATTGGTTCTACCGTCCCCTCGTTCAGACTTTCGCGCGCGCTCTCAGAGCAAAATAACGAAGCTAAGCTGTCAACCCGCAGCGTTAGTTTACACCACAATCAGACACATTATTGTAGAAAATGCCGTCCTCAGACTATGACCCGGCCTCTTTACCGGACTTACTGCCGCTGTACTACCGGAGACTCTTCCCGTTTTCTCAGTATTACCGCTGGCTCAACTACGGAGGAGGTCAGTGTGCTGCTTATCCGTGTCAGGGAAGCTAGCAGGGGAGCTAAGTCAACTGTTAGCTTATTGGATCAACGTCAACCACTATGAGAGGGTCGTCGTTTGCTTGTCCTAATTCAAAAGTTTACGCATTTTGCCTAATATTCACCACAATGTCCTCCTGTTATTGGATATTGACACTCAGTTGTAGCCCAGCCTGTGCCTCAGACAAAGCCAGAGAGCACACAGCAGTCAGTAAAGGTAACGTGTTTGTGTTTATTTTCTGCCTTCAGTGCAGAAGAACTACTTTCAGAACCGGGAGTTCTCCTTCACGCTGAAAGATGACATCTACGTGCGCTACCAGTCCTTCAGCACGCAGAACGAGCTGGAGAAGGAGATGCAGAAGATGAACCCGTACAAGATTGACATCGGGGCAGTGTACAGTCACAGGGTGGGATTGCTGTTCACCAGTCTTGTTCTGTATTGTCACAAGGGCTGGGTGATATGGACGAAATAAAATGTCGTGATATTTTTTGACTAAATACTTTGATATTGATGTTGGTGACTATACTGTAGGGATGACTACTAGTGCTTTCACAAAATTTACACAATAAGAGTTTTGATAAACATCATTAGTAATGTGGATATGATTACTAGGTAGGTAGAGACAAAAAACAACTTCCAGAACAGACTTAAGAAAACTTGTAAAAGTTCAGAAAATTACATACGTGTATTGTAATGCAGCCTTTATAACCAGGAGAGGACAGCACTTATGCCATGTGACAATATTATGATTTCCAAAATCCAAGATGATATCCAGTCATATATTACAATGTCAGCTCTCTCTGAACTGCTCATGTACAAATTTGATCTTGTTTGATGATGATGATGATGATGATGTTGTTGTTGTTTGTTTCTCACAGCCCAATCAACACAACACCGTGAAGTCGGGAACCTTCCAGGCCCTGGAGAAGGAGCTGGTTTTTGATATTGATATGACAGATTATGATGATGTCAGAAGCTGCTGCAGGTAAAATGTTATATGAATTTAATTAGTTGATTGAAATTTGAAAAAAATACATGTTGATCCACTTTGATAAACAGAACCACTTCAGTCTGCAGGTATAATAAATGTGTACGATTTTGTCTCGCATGATATGCATTGAAAACTAACAGGGTATGTCCTGACAGTCATAGAAGAGGTGCAAGAGGACTGTAAACTTGGCACAACACATAAATTAAACACTTAAAAACAGACAAGAGAGATGATATGCAGTTATCGCATTTCAGTGCTGCAGATATTTGCTCCAAGTGCTGGACCTTGATGACCATCGCTATCCGGATCCTGGATAGAGCTCTTCGAGGTTTGTGTGTCATTTTTTTTTTTTTATTTAATTCTGGTTATCAACTTGTTTTATCTGTATTTTTCCATGAATTTTCTTTTTTTTTTGCAGAATAGTAATTTGGTAAGGAATTGTGTTGCTGGTGAAACTCATGCATCATGTGCATCATCTGTGATATTCCAGACGACTTTGGTTTCCGGCACCTACTGTGGGTTTATTCTGGGAGGAGAGGAGTGCATTGCTGGGTGTGTGACGAGGCTGCCAGGAAGCTCTCTGTGGCAGCTCGCTCTGCTGTGGCAGAATACCTCAGCCTGGTGAAGGTAATGGGACCCCACCATGCATGAGGAGTGAGGGACAGAGCTGGACCGTGTGTGTTTGTTACTGGGATGGGTGCATCTATGAGGATGCAGACACAGAATGAGTTCCAGTGAGCTTAGATCCTATTGAGATTGGATGTGCAAGCAAGACTGTTTCTCTTATAAATACCCCATGATCACTGAAAAAGGTGCTCTCACAGTTGCTTTGGGAAAAACTGTAATGTTAATATCTTTGAGAAACAGGGTAGTCATTGGGAATACGCAAAACTCCACATTATTATCATCAAGTATAGCTGCTGCTATGATGAACAGTCAATATTGTCTTAGTCAACTTTCATCAAGGCACAGGCATGAGCACAGTGTATCCAAACTGTAGACACAGACATAAGAATAACTGGTATTTTGTTCCAGGAAAACATATTTTAACATATAACATCCAAAGCTGAGACTGGTTTTGAAGCTTCCAGGCACATCATCAAATAGGTGCTGGGTGATATGGATACAATCAAATATCACAATATTTTTGACTGAATTTCTCTATCAGTATTATGAAGACATTGTAGGGATGACTGTTGCTGTTTTCACAAAATACCTAGGCTGTGAGATTATGAAAAAAAAAAAAAAAACATCATTAGTAATGTGGATATGAACAAGCAGGTAGAGGCAAATAATAGAGCAGCTGTAACAGTCTAATAAGGTCAGAAAATTGCAGCTCATTTCTGTAATGCAGCTCTTTAAAACCAGGCCAGGGCAACATTTTTGTCCTGTCTCAGTATTACTATATTCAAAATCCTGGATGATATCTAGTCTAACATTACAGTATTCATATAAAATTGATATATTTCCCAGCCCTATTATCAAATAAATGACTGTCTCAGACACCACATTATCTGTAGAAGCCATGAAAGAACCACTGACATCATTTTTGCGTCTTTCCATTTGCTGCTGTTTAACAGGGTGGTGAAGAGACCGTGAGGAAAGTTGTGCTGACAGATCCAATTCACCCTTTCATCAGGTAAGAAGTGTGAAGAAGTGTTGTACCCTTACATGTTTTGTTTTGATGATGGTCTCACATTGCAACAATTACTGTCATCAAGACAGTAATTGTTTCCTTCATCAAGATGAGCGGCTTGATTTGATGTGTGAGGCACCACTGCGATGTTATATCATTCAGTTTTTATTGTTATTTGTAATCCCAACAGAGAGTCTTTGACAGTGGTGGAGCACTACTTTTCCCAGTATGCACTACAGGAACAGAACATACTGAGCAACAAGGAATCTATTGACAAAGTGCTGGCTCTTGTGCCTGAAGATATCCTTTTGTTAAATACAATGCTTTTCTTACAAGAGCGCATACATAGACACGCCACAGCTGCACAGTATTGCATATTTTTTCCCACTGAATATTGTGATTGCAGTATGGACATAGTGATTTCTCTTTGTTTACAAAATGTACACAGATGTTTACAGTGTACAGAAATATACCTGCTAATGACTGGAGCGTACCTTGACTCAGTCGTTACATGTCAGAAAGGATCTACTGCAGCATTTCCAAACTGAGAAAAATCCTGAGAAGCGCTGGGGGAGGCTCAAGGCTCTGGCCAAAAACAAACAGGTCAGTCCTCATACCTGCATCACATCATCACAGTAGTGTAGTCACATTGTTGTTTATACATTAACATAATGAATAAGTGATAACCTTTCCTCATCCAGGCTGCTGTCAAGAAGGGCCAATACTTCGAGAAAGAAATCATGTTGCAGTACTGTTACCCTCGGCTCGATGTGAACGTCAGTAAAGGCGTGAACCATTTGCTGAAGAGCCCGTTCAGTGTCCATCCAAAAACAGGTGGGGATTTCGTGAGATGAAGATGACATGATCACTATACCACAGTCAGAAGGCTGAATCTCTTACTGTTGCTTATCTCTTTCACGTCTGGCCAGGGCGCATTTCTGTTCCCATTGACCTGCGAGAATTGGAGACGTTTGATCCTTTTGATGTGCCCACAATCAGGTAAGTGATAATTCACTGTCTCATAGTGCTCTACTATGTGGAAGTTCGCGGTGTTTGATAATCACCAAAGCTGATGCTATAACTTCTTTTAGCCTGATCTGCGAGGAGCTGGATCGGCCGAGGAAAGGCGAAGAGGAAGAAGAGGAGGATGAAACCAAGGAGAAAGAAAATGAGAAAGACGTAGCTGAGCGACGAAAAATTAGAGGTGCATAAGACTGAAGACCCACTAGAAGGCTTTAAATACCCTAAGTGATTTTGAAAAAGTGGTGCAATCAATACATGTTGATATGCACATTAACCCTTTGATGCATGAATTATGAAAGTCTGAGTCAAGATTTTTTTCTTATGTGTTTTTACTCTTCTTAGGGCATGAACACTTTTGAGAGTCTCCATACTTCTTTAAGGATGCAGGACTGGTATTACCATGTCATGATACTAGTATTAATATGTTTTCAGCAACAAGAATTGACAGTCTCTGCATAACTTTTTTGTATTTTTTAACCTTCACATCACTGTAAACCGGGCCCTCATTGGCTGCTGTTGGTCTCTATTTTTGGATTGAACATGTGAAGCCCATCTAGATGGTCATAAATAATAACTGTTCCATACAGTTGGGGCAGTTCACATCAGTCTGAACCCCCCTCTGGATTGTTAGGATGTCCATATATTGTGGTAAACAGCCTGATGGTCCTCCAGTGCACGCTAAAAAAAAAAAAAACGGGGTCTGCAGTCTGTCTTTAAAAAGTCTTAAAATGTCTCAAATTCAATTTTATAAATACTAGGCCTTAAAAGTCATTAGTCTTAAATCTGACTTCTCAGATTTCTCAGTTCCCATAAACATTTTATCAAATTACATTTAACCATCTTTTAATGTTTCTGTAAAAATTTGCCAAGCTTTTCTGTTTGAAATTCAACATTTGAGATTTTACAAAACACTGACCCGCATACTTTATGCTTGGGAAAATGTCTGTCGTAGATTAACCTAACTCACTTTACACTCACACTCATATACTACATTTACATGCACATAACAAACCAAACTATTCACTTTATTATCTGAAGAGAGAAATCCACAAAAATCCACAGACCTACTTGTCCCAGGTTTCTGTGTATGAAAAAGTGTGTTAGAGTTATTCCAGCAGCAGCAGCTATTGAAGCTAAAGGAGTCTGTCAGAGACATGTAGTCAGTAATCCCAAACTGACCGAATATACAGTACTGATCTTTACACTTACCTGCAGTGCTCATATGAATAACAAAAAGACGATTTAAAAAAAAAAAAAAAATCTGGCTTAAATTTATTCAAAGTGTATCCTCAAAATCTTAAAAATAAAAATCTTTAAAAGCATTAAAATGCCTAACAATTAGAATTGACTGCATTTATTATAAAATATTCCAGTTAAAATTGGCCAAAACAGTGTTTTCTTTTTGCCACAGATTACAAACGAACAAGCCTGGCAAAGTATGTGAAATACCTGGATCAGTTTCTGGATGGAATGGCTCGCTCATGGAAAGGAGAACTTCTCCGAAAAAGTGGTAAGGTTTTGTGAGAAATTACATCATGAAACAAGGAGAAGACTGACGTCATTATGGGCATTCATTTTGTTTTTCTAAAATATCTCTTGTGGTTTTGTTTTCCTTGTAGATCTTCAGAAGGACTTCTGAACCAGCTCAGTGATCACAACGGGATACACACCTAGAAGTGCACGCTTCATTGTTGCACATTACTTAATATGAAAAAAAAAAAAAAAAAAAAAAATGCAATGTCCCTTTTTATTGAACATTGTGCTTTGGTGATGATGATGATGATGCTTTGTTTTTCCCAGTGGAAAATTTTTTTGTATAATGTTGTCACTCCCAGTGAGGATCCAACCTTAAACAAAACTTTAATAAGATCATACATTTTTCTTCTACATTTTTGTACCGGAGTGTGTCGATATCTCATTGTATTACTCTTTCCTGCTTGTATTTTACTGTTGTATAGTCTTTATAATAAATTTAAACAAAATAAAAGAAGATATTGCAACCCTTTTTTAAAAAAATAAATAAATAAAATCATGTAACGGTTAAGAACTTTTTTCGTCTACAACCTATGCAATGCAATTTTTTTTAATTATTTTTAATTTATTTTACATAACTCAAACTGGCAACTGTAACAGGAATCATTTGGAGGAGGTACACAAATAGATGTCAGATGTCTGTAAATGTCAACTAAATGGTGACCTAAACCCTCCGAGCAATTTGTACTGGATATCAAATGTTACATACTTAAATGATTAAAAAAATATGATTGTTACTAATACAGAATTTTAAATGAAGGCCCATTTCTATCTAATGTAAAGTGCGCCTCTCCCTTATATTAGTGGCAGTTAAATCCCAAACAGCACATGGGCTTGAGGGCTTAAACTAGATGGCATTAAATATGTTTTATGTTGAGGAATATTTGATGCATTTAGAAAATAAAGACTAGAGAGTAGACAGAAAACGACAGGATTAGGCTGCATGGCCCGACTGAGCAAAGAGATGACCCGGTAGGAGAAGCGGCGACTCCAACCGGATATCACGGCGAGACGGGGGTCACAAATCCTCTCTTACAGCCATCTTGGATATAGCATCCTGAGTCGGTGAGTGTCTCTGTCGATAATCTAACATCATCCGGCTGTTTTTTACTCATTGACTAGGGCACTAAATGCAAATTGCGTTTAAACAGAGCACAATGTCCACCTCGGTACATTTATTTGTGTCCTCCGTCCTGTAGTTTGTAAAATATGTGCGGTTGTTTGGCCGACTGCTGGATCAAAATGGGGGAACATGACTACCAGCCGACTAGCCAGGCAGCTTTGGTTACAGGCGAGCCGAGTAGCTTGTCAAGGCCGTAGGAGAAAATGTGTGACAGTCCTGTGAAGCTGACTGCCGTGACATGTGGTTTATTAGTTGAAAAGCCACGTTTAGACGGCGGAAAAAGCCACAGAGTTAGACTCGTTGAGGTGTGTTATGTTAGCTAAGTTAGCCGCTTTGCTCAGACTGACAGAACAAGTTTGCTAACATTGAAGCTAATATTGAAGCGTGGTTTCTGTCACCAGCTGTCAGGCTCGCCAAACAAGTCGTGTCAACTAATTTACAAAGCGACCCAACTGGACATTTTTTTCCAGTGGTAATGTTAGCGATAAGCTGTGTGCCAAAGCAAGCCGGCTCAAGTTTTTAGAAAGTCATACGGCGACGTTAACTACCTAAAGCTGCTTTGTGTCACAAGAGAAAGTTATCTTGAGCTATAAATTGCGCCTACCCTTCTTTTTCTTATCAGCAACCATGCCTGGTGAAGCCACAGAAACGGTCCCAGTCACCGAGCAGGAGATGCAGCAGCCTCAAGTAGAAACTGGTGCGTATGAGCTTTGCCATAACTCGCATGCTTTGTATTAATGAGTGTCAGAGGGGTCCTGGAGCTCAAGTGCTTGTTGATCTTACAGTAAGAGTGGTTAAAGTCGGTGTCCACCCTTTTTTCATAGTATTTTTTTCATAGTATTTATAGATTGGTTTTGTTGAGGGAATTCACTCTCAGCCACCCCAGACACTGAGATGATCCAACAGGTGATGGTGTTTTTTTTTTTTTTTTTTTTTTCACACTGTCACTAGACATCTGTTGGGACACTTGCATGGTGCTGTATTCAGGAAGCATGTGTTTTACACTTCCAGCAATTATAGGGCTGGTCACTAGAAGTGTGATCTTTATCATGCCGAATTTGCAGCAGCACTTTGCTCACTGACACATTTTTGGCAGCAGAAGTCACCAGCCACTGCTTTTCAATTGTAATGACAACTTTTCTCTCTAGTCATCCTTAATTGATTGTAGTTACTATATAATGAAATAATTAAAACTATTCAGTGGCATGAGATTTCCAATAAAAGTTGTTTACCACTATCAAATCAGTGGCAAATGCCTCTTGGAGAGACTAAAATGGCTGCTTACTCAAATTTGCTCTTTAAAAAAATAATACATTTTAGTTTTGACATTTGTGGTGCATATTGCTTCATTTGAAAAGGGTAATCCAGGACCCCTCAATTAAACGACTCACAATGCGCCGTGGTGGCTTGCACTGATGGTTGGGTTTTTAAGCACATGCATGGTAATTGATGATGTTTCCTTGTGTACAGAATATGCATTGACAGTCAGTATTGCACAGAGTGGATTTAACGTCTTTAGTAGTGATGGCACAGTGTTTGGTGTGTTTTTATAATTGTGCATATTTGAGTCTGGCCTTCAAGTGTATAATTGCAGCCTTTTGTACTGAGCACATCTTCTGTATTAACACAAAACGGTGCCTGTGTTTCTTCTTGGGCTTTTCTTTAAAACGGTTTATTTTGTTGTAAAGTATTGAGCCTGCACAATTAGGCTATTCTTTAAAGCCTTTTGCTTGGACTAGGCACTTAATTTTCTTAGCGACTGACATGTTGATATCAAGTATCACGGATTCAGGTGGAATGACACAAAACCATAAATTATACCTTTCACAAGTTATCTTAACATTGCCACAAGAATGTTAGAAGCATAACAAGCAAAAGAGATTGCATAGATAGATAGATACTTTATTCATCCCGAAGGAAATTCACATTAGTTAACAAATCACTGGTTGCTGCAAAGGAATGCCATTTATATTGAATGGGGATTTAAATAGATGCTTTTAGGTGAGTTGAGGTCTTTTATGCGTGGACAAGTTTTGACTCGTAAGAGGAAAATTATTTTCAGGGGGTGTTCAGGATAAAACTATTTTCTACAAAACAGTGACTGATGTTAAGGTCATAATTTCCAGTCTTACACAGTGGTGCAGTTTGCGGGGAGGGATTTCACTTGAGCTGTGGTTGGTCTAGTTCATCTTGGTCTGTATATGTATTGAAAAGTTTCTATTTCCTTGGATAGGCTTTGTACATCTTGGGATTAAAGGAGTTCTTCCAGCATTCATCTCATGTTTGGACACTGCATGGTATTTGGGAAATGGGCACGTATTCTTTTGAATGCGCACAGCACCCCGTTTTACACTGGTAATTCAAGATTTTGTTTCATTATTGCATCCCTGAACTCCTTCACAAACACACTTTTTTCTGTCAGTGTGTTGTGCACAACCCCCACGTTCACTGTAAGTGTATATCCATTAAGTTTTCTTAAAATGTGTGGTGCACAAGCAGAATACCTCCTCACACAACTGCTGTGACTGCCCTTCCCCCCCGTTGCTCCACTTGCTCTTTCTCCCTCAGCTGCAACGGTGTTGAGTTCCTCTGCTCATCCTGAGATGGCTGTTCCTGTTGGGAACAAGGCATCCCCACTGGAGAGTCCTATGCCTCCAGAAATCTCTGTTGCCTCTAAAGAGGGAGACTCCCAACCACCACCCGTGCAAGCTAATGCTGAGGCTGCTGGTGATCAACTAAATGGTGCAGCTACAACACAGATCAGCCAGCAAACTGAAGATACTGGTGTGGAGGAGACACCTGTGTCACTACAAGCAACCCCTGTTGACTCAGCAGTGACTGAAGAATGTGTGCCCCCGACTGAGGCTCCTGTTCCTGCCACAGAAGAGAAACACACTTGTGAATGTGAAGCTCTCCCTGAAGGGGTAGTTAAGAATCAGGAGTCAGTTGCTGCTGCTGATCAATCTGCCAGCCAAGTGCCTGACAAGATTGTGGTTGACGCTTTTGCAAAGTCTGTTGTGGAAGAACCAGGGGTAGCGGCTGCTTCTGAAGAGCTGAGCACAGGCAGTGTAGATGAGAAGGAAGGTGGTGTGCCAGGGCATGCAGAAGAAGGCCCGAAGAATACTTGCCTCGATGCAGCTCCTAAAAATGTCGATATACTACCTGGAGATGTGAATGTTGACGTGGCCACTCAAAATGAAAATCTTGAGAAAGAACCTACTATATTGCTCTCTAAGGCCATCCAGTCAAAGGTGACCTCCAATTGTGCAGGTCCATCCCTTTCCACCCGGCATGTGTCAGGTGGGTTTCCATGTGTAAAAAGTTGGAGCTCGCACCACTTCTGTCTTCTTGCATAGCTCTTTACTTTTGAATGCACATAATTTTCTACATAATTGACATCAGTGGCGGTTAAAGTGTATTTTTTTCACAAACCAAATGGAGTCCTAAATTTTAAATTAAACTAGCTTGATGTGTTTTGGCCTAGTTCTTGTGAAGGAAGACAGTCATATCCTCAGACAAGGCATGTACAGTACAGAGTCTATTTACCACTTAACCCAAAGTGGAAAACATCTTGGCAAGCAGCGAGGACACACTTAGTCCTGTTTCTCATCACCCTGTTAATGGTAGTGGGAACTCTGTCTTGGTGGGACACCTGCCTTATTTACCTAAAGTTCTGTCTTGTTTACTCATTTGTCAGGCATTAATACTTTATGTTAGA
Source organism: Myripristis murdjan (assembly GCF_902150065.1). Classification (NCBI taxonomy): domain Eukaryota; kingdom Metazoa; phylum Chordata; class Actinopteri; order Holocentriformes; family Holocentridae; genus Myripristis; species Myripristis murdjan. The sequence goes on along the minus strand of NC_043986.1, from coordinate 20,495,713 downwards.
AGTCTGCATCATTCATTCCAGCTTCCGTGGTCTTGTCAGCGCCTACTCCAATTCAGTGATAAATCAGTTTCTGAATAATTGCAGCCCTTTCCACAGATCAAAATTGATTCTCTCTTGTAAAAATTGTGTATTTCAGCAGGATGTCACTGAGTAGGGTACCTGAGTTAGGTAGTAGGGTAAATTTCACGAATGTTGTATTTTACGTGAGAGAGAGATTTTTGCGCCTACTAGGGATTAAACGTTCCTTAGATCGATTTCTCATCTGGTGTTCATACTTGGTGTTTACGTTAGGATTCAACATTTTAATATTGTTGTGGGCAGGCTGCAGCCTCTAAAAGTTTTTCTACCTTGAAGCAAGCCAGTCCATTGTAGCAGTACCATCCAACCTGACAGCATTCTTGCATGTTTGAACAAAATAGCCTAGTGCAGTTTTAGTGGTGATGCTCTCCTTGCTAATTTAATTTCTGCAGAGTAACAGCACCCCACGCAAATAAAATGCAACTAATGTATTTATGGTCAAATAGCCAACCTTTGGTCAATAATATTCATCTAGTGTTAACAGTTTGATTATATCAACAACCCTGGAATTAATACATGAGTTTTCAAAGTAGGGCTGAACTTTTTTTTTTTTTTTAAATCCGATTGTGAATAATTTTACAGTTAATGATAATAATCACACCTTTCACCTTTATCAAAAAATGGGTCCTCCTGAGATCTGGATATTGCACTTTCCAATTTTGAAAATATTTAGATTAACTGTCTGTCGGATACTATGTCTACCTGGGGAAAAACAAAAAACAAACTATGGCATGCGTCTACAATATAGGTTAACTGCAACACAGCACTGTGATTTACCATGTCACAAAATACTCTAGTGGTACATCTGGGAAATTTTTTTTTTTTTGTCCAAAGAGCGTTGTCACTGTGTGTTTTTTTTTTTTTTTTTTCTCCTGTGTGTAAGACTGTAGTATGTAGTATGCATTTTGAATGGTGTTTTGCATCATGTTCCAAAACTAGGCGTTGTGTTCTTCTCCTAACCTTTTGAAGGATAACTGCCTCTTGGTTCTTGCAATCATTTAACTTGCATGACTAAGGCCTTAATTGCCCCAATGATTTTTTTTTAAAGAATATTGTTTTTTTATTTAGCTACACCTCCTGCCCCAGCTTCCTCCCAGCAACCAAAGGCTGCCTCTGGCCCTGCTAAGCCCAAGGGCAAAGATGCCAAGAGTGGGCCGGGTTCTTCCGCCCCAAAGGCTGTCCCTGGCAGAAGAAAACGCTCCTCAATGTCTGCCTCTTCCTCCTCTCCCACCTCCCCTAAATCTACTCCATCCTCTACCCCACTCTCACCCCTACCGTCTCCCCTAGCTGCCTCACCTGGAGGCTCTTCTGATGCTGGTCACGGTAATCGCTCCACCCCAAAAGTCGTCAAGGCTGGCAAACAAGGAAAAGCTAAGAAAGGAGAGGCATTTGTGCCTGCTCCTATCCCTGACGAATGCAAGGCCACCTCAGGAGATAAACCCAAGCCAGACACACCTGTAGTTCAGGCTAACCCTGCCCCAGTTAAGCCAAAAGAACCCTCACCCACCAACAAAAAGGCCACTGCAGCCCCTGCTGCTTTTAAAGTTACCTCAAAGCCTGCTGCTCCAGCTCCAGTGTCATTTTCAGATACTCTTGCTTCCAGCCCTCCCAAATCAGTTGAAGTTAAGGCAGCTTCACCAAAATCTGCTCCTGTTGTTGCAGTCGTAGATGATGATGATCTTCCTCCCCTCATCCCACCTGAGAAGCCAGTCAAGATGCCAGTTTTCACACCCCCTGTTCAGAAAGAGGGTGAAAAATCTAAACCTTCAGCTGAAATGAAGTCGACTGCAGGGTCTGCCCCTGGTGTCCATAAAGCAGAGAAAATTGCTGAGCCTCCTCAAGCTGCTACTAAGTCTGCACCTGTTGAGGCTGTAAAAGCTGCACCAGCAGAGGCTATCAAGCCAGTAATTGAGCCTAAGTCCATACCTGTTGATGTTGCCAAACCTTCTGCCAAGACAAAACCTACTCCTGTTGAGGCTGCCAAACCTGCTGCCCAGGCTAAAGCTGCTCCTGTTGAGGCTGCTAAACCAGCTGCCCAGGCCAAACCTGCACCCACTGAGGCTGCTAAACCAGCTGCCCAGGCTAAAGCTGCTCCCGTTGAGGCTGCTAAACCAGCCGCCCAGGCCAAACCTGCACCCACTGCGGCTGCTAAACCAGCTGCCCAGGCTAAAGCTGCTCCCGTTGAGGCTGCTAAACCAGCTGCCCAGGCCAAAGCTGCTACCGTTGAGGCTGCTAAACCAGCTGCCCAGGCCAAAGCTGCTCCCGTTGAGGCTGCTAAACCAGCTGCCCAGGCCAAAGCTGCTCCTGTTGAGGCGGCTAAACCAGCTGCCCAGGCCAAAGCTGCTCCCGTTGAGGCTGCTAAACCAGCTGCCCAGGCCAAAGCTGCTCCTGTTGAGGCGGCTAAACCAGCTGCCCAGGCCAAAGCTGCTCCCGTCGAGGCGGCTAAACCAGCTGCCCAGGCCAAAGCTGCGCCCGTCGAGGCGGCTAAACCAGCTGCCCAGGCCAAAGCTGCGCCCGTCGAGGCGGCTAAACCAGCTGCCCAGGCCAAAGCTGCGCCCGTCGAGGCGGCTAAACCAGCTGCCCAGGCCAAACCTGCGCCCGTCGAGGCGGCTAAACCAGCTGCCCAGGCCAAAGCTGCGCCCGTCGAGGCTGCTAAACCAGCTGCCCAGGCCAAAGCTGCGCCCGTCGAGGCTGCTAAACCAGCTGCCCAGGCCAAAGCTGCGCCCGTCGAGGCTGCTAAACCAGCTGCCCAGGCCAAAGCTGCGCCCGTCGAGGCTGCTAAACCAGCTGCCCAGGCCAAACCTGCGCCCGTCGAGGCTGCTAAACCAGCTGCCCAGGCCAAACCTGCGCCCGTCGAGGCTGCTAAACCAGCTGCCCAGGCCAAACCTGCGCCTATCAAGGATGTCAAACCGGCTGCTGAACCTAAACCTGTTCTTGTTGAGGTCGTTGATGTCAAACCAGCTACTGTTAAGGCTGCTAAGCAAGCCACCGAGGCCAAGCATGTGCCTGTTGAGGCTGCTAAGCCGGCTGCCACTCCTGCTACCAAAGCAGCAGTGCAGCCATCATCTGCTCCCTCCAAGCCCACTCCTGTTGAGCCAGCTGTTGCTCCCCAAGCAAGCAAGAAGCTCACATTTGCGGAGGCAGTTGCAAAACCTGCCCCTGTTAAACCTGAGGTTGAGGTAATTAGTACGCCATCCGAACCTGTTTCAGCACCCAAACCTGCCCCCACACCTGCTAAAACCCCAGCCAAGGTGGAACCTGTGATCAAGAATGACAAGGGTATTTTCTCCTTTCTCTGTTTGTCCCAACTGTGTTTTCCCAATCGTCAATACATTATGGTAATTTTACAGATGCTTAAATATGCCATTCTTTAAGCAAGGCAAGGTTCAGGAGTTCGCAGTAACCTTGGGTGAAATGTAACTTCACACTGGCCTGTTTCAAAGATGTTACTTAATTGTTGAAGTCACTGCTCATGCCCAGTGCAATTAATTTTCCACAGAAACATAAACCTGTTATATTGTCATATCTTCTAATTTTGTTCCATCTTTTTGTATTTAAGTTTACATTTTTTTGTGTTGTCACTGGTATATAATTTGTAGTGCCACAATTGGGAGAAATGTCAGTGGTATTGAATAATGGAGGTGTTACATGGTCCTTGCCGTGATGCACAGTATTGTGTATTTGAGTTAAAATGGATCTTAATTGCATTTTTTTGACTTTGAGCCAGCAAGTAATAGCAGTTGCAGGTTCTTAACCTAAATCCATGTTTTGTGGTTCTTTAGATTTTAGAAAGCACTTAAAACAGGTTTCCATTTCAGATACATCCAAACATTTTGATCATTAATTGATCTATTTTGATTTTATTCTCCAGGTTTGATTCGGGTTTTTTGGTAAGTTTGTAGACATGAACAGGTTTTAATGTTGTGACTAACTTGTGTTTCTATGGATGTCTTCTGTAGGATCTGGCACAGAGTCTGATAGTGATGAATCAGTCCCTGAGCTGGAGGAACAGGACTCTGCACAGACACAGACACAACAGGCTCAGGTAAGAGTTGAATCCTGGTTACCATTTCCAGAAACACACATTAGTGGACATGTTTGAATCGGTCTGGTTTGCCTTGTCTGGTGTATTGTGTTCACTTGTCCAGACAGAATCTCAGTAGAAAAGATCATTTCAACATCTGCTGCTCAAAACCTTGGTCTTTAACTCTTCGATGATGATTGACACAGTGACTTTCGTTCTTCTGAGTTTACTGAAGCCCTTTCTGTCCCTGAGAAGAGAATTTGTTTAGTATGACTTGCATTAGTCATGTTGTGACTGTTAGCAGGTCATTTTCCAATTTGAGTAATTATTGGCACTGTTTTACTTGGCTGTATAAAGTGTGGATGATTATTCTGATATCTTGTACAGCTCGCAGCTGCTGCTGAAATAGATGAGGAACCTGTTAGCAAAGCCAAACAGAGCCGCAGTGAAAAGAAGGCACGAAAGGTAATGTCTTGACATTGTGATACTACATTGTAAATATGAATTTGGTTGTCAAAACAGTCACGTGAATAATTAAACCACTGATTAATTTTTATTTTCTGCAGGCAATGTCAAAGCTTGGTCTCCGGCAGGTAACAGGAGTCACCAGGGTCACCATTCGCAAATCCAAGAACATCCTATTCGTCATTACCAAACCAGATGTCTACAAGAGCCCTGCATCAGACACCTACATTGTCTTCGGAGAGGCGAAGGTATGTAACCAGCAGGGATGCTATCAGCTTATCAGAACTTTATTCAGGACTCCAGATTGCCATTTGTGTGCTGGCCTGGAGGCATGTTTCCAGACCTCTTGCAGGTAAATTAAAATTTTTAAGCGGCCCACGTGAGCCAGGACATTTCAGAGTCCCAATGAGACAATACACATCACCTCAAATAATTTGCTTGTAGTGATTATAATATTATGTTGTGATGAATTTAACTGGATAATGTTAGGAAGCTGTAGCTTACCAAGTCTAATTTTTGTCATACACAATAAAGGTTTTACATTCTGTTTATAAAAACAAAATGTACATTTGGTTAAATGAGCTTCCTAAAACGACTCAGTCATTGCAAGTTTTAATCACTCATACATTTACATTTCAAAATATTAAACTGGCATTATTGCACCTAATGGCAATAACGTGCCATGAGGTTAGGCAGTTGACCTGTCAGTTTAGGCTCGTCCTTGTAAAGTGCATAGCTGCCATTGAAACCAGTGTTGGAGCTGTCCGTCTACACATGGGTTTGATGACATTTCACAAACATTCCCATGAACAATGCATGTGCACAAATGGTTGAATGAGACTGGAGAAACATTTGTTTACTTATTCGTGCTAACATTATTTCATTGTAAAATTATTTTATCACACCTGATCATTTTGTCTTAGTATGGTTATCTACTCTTGGACATTCAGTTGTCAAGTTTCAATTACCTGTCACTGAGCCTGTAATTACAGTGGTAGGACTTAGTGTTCAGTGATTACAATGGTAGGGCCATTGATTTTGAAATTTACCTCTATAATGAGTCAGCTATCCATAGTCGCATTTATAGCTGTCAAATGAGTCTGTCATAGTTGGTCTTGGCTTTTTGTAAAATGGCAGAACAGAGCCATTGAGCAATTCAGGTGATGAACAGCAGCCTATTCACGATGGTACATGACGTCCTTCAGCCAAGAAGTAATCAAAGGATGTGGTATTGATATCTCTCCCTTTTCTTTCTCACTACTTAGATTGAGGATCTTTCCCAGCAAGCCCAGCTGGCTGCTGCAGAAAAGTTCAAGGTACAGGGAGAAGCTGTATCAAACATCCAAGAAAACACACAGACGCCAACTGTACAAGAGGAGAGCGAAGAGGAAGAGGTAAAATGCTCTATTCTGTTGAGTGAAAAAGGATATAAGCTAATATGCACGTTGACTGAAAAAAAGTATTTCAATTTGATGTATTAAAAATTGTTACTTCCTTTTTTTTATATAGGTTGATGAGACCGGGGTCGAGGTGAAGGACATTGAACTCGTGATGTCACAAGCCAACGTGTCGCGGGCGAAGGCCGTACGCGCCCTGAAAAATAACAACAATGACATTGTCAATGCTATTATGGTAAGATTTAAAAAAAAAAAAAAAAAAAAAACTCTACTGGTTATTTTGTATCTGTGGAGTAATGAAGTCAAAACTCTTCTGTGATGATTGATACAGTGACTTTCGTTCTTCTGAGTTTACTGAAGCCAAATTTTCTGTCCTGAGAAGAGAAGTCAGTATGTAACCATGAAAAGGCCTGTTTACATTTACACATATAGTGACTTTGTCTTTTTTGTAAATCTCTTTCAGGAGTTGACAATGTAGTGGGACACCGGCGGCAAAGGGGTCAAGAAAGGTTGCTGATTTAATCTACGCTTGTTTATACAGTTTATACCCAAGATGGAAATAAAGTTGTGGCTTGATTAAAATGAAATTTTGTGTTTGTGTTTTCATTTTTTTTTTTTTTTTTATGTGTATGATTTTTGGAATGGGGATGGGGGGTTCCTGGTTTTGTTTTGGGTGCAGGGTTGTGTATCGTGCTTTAAGCAAGGATCTTCAGGTGTGTGTGCCCATGGATGCAGGTGCACAGATGATTAAATCCTAGCTCTCTGGTTGCTCAACATAATTTAGGATCTGAAAAATGTGATAAATAACCCATTAATTTGTAGTCAGTCCTGTAGTCAAATATGAATTTGAATATCACCATGGGATGACACAGCTCCTATTTCGATGGCAGCTGCTCTGCATATCATCCCCATTATTTTACATAACATGTTTGACTCCGTGTGAACCACACGCTAATCTAAACCACTTACACTTAGTTCTGTGTAGATGTGAGTGTGTGTGTGTATCTCGGTATATGATCACTTTAAGTCATGATTCAAAGTGCAAGTCATTTACCTGCAGCATACTAGGGGCATGTTACTCTGCTCAGGTTGAGGAGGACATGAAGGGTGGAGACGTGAGCATCCTGCTGCCTTGCTCACATCACCGGCAGCTGTGGCTGAAAGCTCTAGAAACGTCTAGTGCGCGCTAACTGCGTCAGTCACGTCATTCTCATCGAGTGATACGCAGGAAGATCCGGAGTCCAGTCCACAGTCTGGAGCCGCTGCATTGATTGTATTGGGCATTTCTCAGTCTGCTGTCATAAGCAAACCTGTAAGACGGGTGCTATCTGTGAAGAGGAAGACCGGTTAAACAGACATGTAAGTTATGCAGAAAAATGACGAGTGAGTGCAACTGAGGATAGCTCACTAGCACTAGCTTAACCTGAGGTGCTAACTAGCTAGCATGGCTAACGCTAGCCGTCTAACAACATGCTTTGGCAAAGGCGGGAGGGTTGGCCTTGCCTCACTGACTTGTAAGCTAACCTTAACTCACTCGCTAGTTAGCCACAACCTCACACAATGGCCAGAGTACCCATTAGACACCTTAGCCGGTATTTTAATATCCATGGGTTTGCGGTGATTGACAGAAATCTGTGGCTTTTGCTCGTGGCATTGGGTCAGGTGCACCGCATGGCTTTACTAACGTAATATGGCTAACCTCATTAGCTTCGGCTAGCCATGCGTTCAGAGCTGCCCTGACTGGAAGCCCATCAGTTCATTTGCAGGCAGTATCATACCTGAACATAGAGGGGAATTTCACGTATTAAATGAGAGTTAAGACTATTCTTGGCTAACCTGACGCCCAGCCTCACTGTTGGCTGCTCAGCGACATAACATTAGCTCGCCAATATAACGGCAACAAAAAGCCAAACGGTCATCATGACGCCTTGATTGGTTCACGGTAACTTTTAAGAGGATTTGATGTTAAGCTAAGGTCATAGATGATGTACAGAGAATAATGTCAGTCATCATAAAACTGCGGGTGACGTTGCTCTTGTCCATCAAAGATATCCCATCGCTTGAACACATGGAAGTGCAAGTCGCTGGGTTACTAGTGATAGGCTCGCCCACTTCTCATTGATGTAACATCAAACAGGCAATTGTGGAGAACATAAACAAATACTGGAAACATCCTGTACATGTCATCAGTGTTTTTATTATTGTCATGGTGATAATGCATGTGGATCTTGGATCATTTGTACTTTTTTAAATTCATTAACCTTACACAGCTTAATTGAAGTGATATGATTTGAACACCAGGAATACTTTGATGGTGAGCTTGTGATCTTGACTTATTAGTCACGACCAGGCCTTCATTATTCCATGGAAATTGTGCCTTGTTGTATCTTTGGCAACGACAAGTCAGACTAGGTTTGCTGTAATGTTCATAAGGCTTATAAAAAAACAAATTTAACCCATCTTAATGACCTTGTTGAGTGACTTAGTGACTTATAAGCATTTCATGTTATTGAGGAGTCAAGTTTTCACATCTGCTGTTATTATGCAAAGACCTTTTTTGTTGCTTTGGTCATCTGGACACAGGAGCACTCTGAGTAATTGGATGCTGAATGGTAACTCAATAGGCTAACTTTTTGATGCCAAGCTACTGTAGCTGAAGCCCGGCCCTTTCGCCCTTTAGTACAGGTGGTCTGTATTACGGGATGACGGGATGACGGGATGACGGGATGACGATCTGTGCTTGCACACCCAACAAGTGTTTCCGTGACTGTTGAATTTTTTCTGATATCAGAGACATGGCTGCAGCCATCTATTACTGGACTTGGCTATTCAACTAGCAAGATGCACGATGCTTTCTATTCTCCCCTGCACCGAAAGGACTGAGCCCTAATTTCGTTGCATTATTATACGTATATGATTGTGCAATGACAATAAAAATCTATCTATCTATCTATCTATTATGCACTCCCTTAATATACACCATGTCTAACAACAAATATGAACAACTAGGAGTTATCTGCAGCCATTGTGGAGTTTTTGAACCAGACTACAGCAATGTTAAAAACTGTCCAAAGGCTGCAGGACTTTCTTGTTTGTAGCAATTGGGTTAATATGAAATTGCACTTGTTAGTTTACTACTCAGATTGTTTAAAAAAAAAAAAAAAAAAAAAATCACACCTTTAAACTAACAAGGCTTTAGTTTTGTAAATGACCAGTGTTGATGTTTTGGTGTCTCCTGTCCCTTTCTAGGCATCCAGCAACTGCCAAGTGGTACGATAGGAGAGACTCCGTTTTCATTGAGTTCTGTGTAGCAGACAGCAAGGATGTTAAGGTCAATTTTGATAAAACAAAGTTTGGTTTCAGGTATGGATGTCTCAAATTATGTCTTGTAACAAAAATTAAACTGTATCTACATGTGAATATCTTGTTAAATGTATTTGCTGGTTTAACTGTTACAGTCAGTCTTGGTGATTAACTCTTTCCTTCAACAGATAATTCATCAAATTTCCTTTGCTTCTCCCCTCAGTTGTCTTGGAGGAACCGACAATGTCAAACACGAGAATGAAATAGACCTTTTTGAAGCCATTGATCAAAATGTAAGATTCCCTTGAATCACTGCTTTATTTCATCTTGTTGCAGAAGGTCTAGGCAGTACTGTGGATTTCATTGTACAAAGTGTAGAGAGAAATCAACCACATTGAATGTCATGTCTTTTTTCCTCTGCAACACAGGAATCCAAACATAAACGCACAGATCGCTCAGTGTTGTGCTGTTTACGAAAAGCAGAGCCAGGGAAGGCATGGCCTAGGCTAACAAAAGAGAAGGCTAAGGTCAGTTACACACACATACACACACACACAGATGTATGTAAAGATGTCATTAGAATATAAAGGGCAGTGTTTGTCTAAATTCAGTGTGACAGATGGATATAACTGATAATTGTTTAAGCATAATATTTGAATGCCACTCAACAAATGAAGGTGGTGAAATGTTTGTGTTGTTGTATTTTCTAGTAAGAAGATATTTAAGGGTCTAAAGGGTAGGCACAATAAGCTTAGGCTTCAGCCTACACCTTCTCGGCCTGTTATCTCAATGAAAGTGAAAGAAAATTGCATTGTATTAATTTACTCTTAAATGACCAAATAAAACTACTACTACTACTACTACTACTACTTCAGATAACCATACTAAGTATGTTTGATCATTCATGTCTGCAGTTGACTTGGCTCAGTGTTGACTTCAACAATTGGAAAGACTGGGAAGATGACTCGGACGATGAGTTTGGCCAGTACGACCAATTCTCAGACGTGAGTGAAATGCATCAATCAACATATATTGATCTACATAAATTAAACATGATGACAGATTTGATTTTACTTATTTATTCATTTTGACCATGTTCATTCATATATATATATATATATATATAATATGTGTGTATGTATATTAGAGCTGCTCGATTAATCGAATTTTAATCGTGATTACGTTTTTGGCTCCAGACGATCTCAAAATTAATATAATAGAGGAAAAACGATTATTTTGTCAGTTTTCAGAGGGTGAGGCTGAGCAGCGTCGCTTGGCTGATAAAAAAGGTAGAACCACTTCATTAGTGTGGGCAGGGACAGTTTTTGCTATAGGCAATGTGGGCAACCGCCCAGGGCGCAATCTACTTGGGGGCGCACGAGTGCCCTCAAAAAATAAATAAATAAATAAATAAATAAAACTACCATATTGACCCGCATAAAAGACGACCCTGATTTTAAGATGACCCTTCTTTTTCAAGACCCTTTTTTGGAAAAATAGGCTACTTTTCATATGGACAAAACCTTGTTTGAATAAAAAAGCCACCGGCCGGCATCAGGCGGTCCGGCCGCGGCACCGGCCGGCATCAGGTGGGCCGGCCGCCGGTACCGCGCCCACCCGGTCAGGTCTGCCAGATTTGACAAGTAAGCAGCCGGCGCTGTGGCCGGCTCGCCTGATGCCACGGCCGACTGGTGCCGGTAAGAGTAGTAACATGGAAGGGCGCAAGCCAATAATTTCGCCTAGGGCGGCAACATAGGCATTGGATTCCAAACATGTTCAATAAATGCTGTTCCAAATTCAAAGACATAATTGTGATTTCAGTATTGACCAAAATAATTGTGATTTTGATTTTTTCCATAATCGAGCAGCCCTAATGTATATGTATGAGAGAGAGTGTTTTTGTTAGTATCAAAATCGTTACTTATACATTCAGTGAAAGAGTATATGCTTTTGCTCTGCAATCAAAATGCCTTATTTTTGTGACTTTGAAGTGCAAAAGTCACAGAGTTATCTTTGACTTTAGTCTACTTTCAGTGCTGTGAATATAGGCCTTCAGAAGTGGCATCATTGGAGATAGGGTATGAATGCTTGGGAGCCATTTTATGAAAGTGAATGATCTGGCTCTGGCTGTTTTTTCACATTCCAGATGATGAACAACATGGGAGGTGACGATGACCTACCTGGCCTAGATGGTGCTGATGATGTAAGCATCTTTTTTTTTTTTTCTTTGTTACTTTGTTTACATACTTCTATCAATAAACTGATAATGAAACTGATGTTTTCTGGGGCTTCAGCCCATAATCCTAAATTGTAGTGAACTCTTGTTGAACCGGTACCTAGGGGGATGATTTGTTGAAGATCTTACATTGCTTAACCATGTGTGTTTTTTTTCTGCTTTTCAGGATGAGTCTGATAGTGATGATGAGAGTAAGTATTTTTTCTTTTTCTCTTTCAGACTATATTGTCAACAATAGTAGTTATGATACTGATTTATTTGACAGATTTTTAAAGAAGTTCAATATCACATGTTCCATTTTGAAATGCAGTTGTTTTACTCATAAGGCTTAATGTGTCTCCTTTTCATCATTTTATTTTCAGAAATGCCGACTTTGGAATAGAAGACTGTAAAACCCTAGAAAGAGAAATGCAAGAACAGAAGGCAGGAGGAATCAGTGGTGGGGAAAAAAAACTGTATATCTTGAAATTGAAGGCAGTGACAAAAAAACTGTACATATAAGTCAGTAGCCATATTTAAATCCATAGCCTCAGCTCCAAAACTCGTTACCAATCAGTCCACTGAAGGTTGATATGCATAGTATTGTACAGAGCAGCTATCTCCACTTCCATTTGCAGTACTGCACCTTTTGGGTATCCTGTTTTACTGTTAATTATTACAACTAAGCACACATTATTTGTTTGAAAAGCTGTATAGTTGTCCTCAACTGAGCAATACATGTTAAAGAGATTTACAAATTATTTGCAAATGAATTGTGGTTTAAAAGAATTGTCTTACGCCCACCCATTCCCAATGTTGTGTTGTTTTTTGTTTTTTTTTAAGTTAGTTGATTGATGTAGTTTATCTTTAAAGACTATGATTTAAGAAGACACTAGCTTTGTACCTCAGAGGATTAGATGCATTTACTGATTGGGTTCCTCTAATGCCTTCCATGTGGCGTGTATTAGATATCCAGGAAACCATTACGTGTTTCTGTAGCTTAGCCTTCCAGCTTATGTATTTCCCTTAACGTCTTCACCTGTCCGTCTACGTTGGTAAAACTGCAATATTCTGGAATTCACGCAGAAAGTACATACCGCTTCTTCTCGGTTCTCTTTTTAACGCTCCTTATCATGAGTTGATCAAGTTCCCTATGGTTCAGTATCTTTACAGTGGTTTTCTCCAAATCCATTTAACACTCTCACTCATCCAACTGCAGAACGAAAGTAACATTTTTCAGACAATTAAGAGGCTTGAAGCTTAGTTGGGCCTCAACAGCATCCGGTTGGTTTGTTGCTACCCTCAAGGTTCACTCAGTTTGTTCATGTAGAATAGATCCTCTCTTGTTGGAAAGAGAGTGTCGGGGTGATATGGCAGCGTGTAATGACCAAATTATATTTGCACTGTCAATAAAATGTAAGGGGAGACAAGTATGAGTATAGTTGTTGTGTATTTCAACCTGACTGCGTATCACAGACTGAAGAACTTCAAATGTTGAATTACAGTGAAAATTCTTTTTTTATTGTCTACATCTTTCTAATAAACTGTTTAAGACTCATTATTTTAAATGTCTTTATTTTTATTCACATGTTGATACTTTTAGTTGTTTTTTTTTATCTTTTAAACCTATCATGTTCTCAGTGAAACATATGATACAGGTAAATGTATGATAAATTCGTCAGTGTTTCTGGTCTAAGCTATCATTTGTAAAGGGAGTTTTGTAGACCTCAGGCCTTATAGATTAGGCAGCAAGTTAGGCTTTTAATTTGGTGATGCAGGGCAGGCGCTAGGACCTAGAAACGCCCAGGCTCTCAGTCATTAATATGAGCATACTTCCTCTTCGGGCCTGATTTCTTTACTGTCATTTCCAAGAAGCCAGCTGCAATTCACAACACTACTTCCCTGTTTTGACGCTGAAGCGCATTAAAGTAAAGGCGCTGATTTATTCATTTATTAGTTCATTTTTGCCTTTTGGATTTCAAATGTCACAGGTAACCACAGAGGTGACACTTAAGCTATCATAAATGTAATTGCGTCGCTCCCCATAGTTTTATTGGCTGAGTCGAACAATATTAAAAAAGAAAGAAAGAAAACAAGTATCATGCCCATGCCTGACATTTCTAGCCTCTCAGTAACTAAACAAAAAACAAGCAGACAACTATGTCATGTAGACGTAGTTTGGCTGTGATTTGTTTTTCTGTCTTTTCTGCCTGTGTAAAGAATATGCTCTCTGGTGATAACTGATCGTGTTAATAAGCAATGATAGTCTATCACTGTCATCAGCCATGGGAATAACACACTTTCATCCCCAAATTAGATATTCATCATATGGAAACAATCATCTACCTGTATCTTTCACATCCCTGGCGAAGTATAGGCTTCTTATTATAATCAAAGTTATAACTAATTTAAAACTAAGGGGCCGTCATAAAATCAGGGTCGTCTTTTATGCGGGTCAATATGGTAGTCTTTTTTTTTTTTTTTTTAACTTCATACTAAAAAAGGCAAACGATAGATTTACAGCCCTTTAGTTTCTTTCAAAATTGTTTACGTTTTTTCTGAATGATACCGACGTAATTCTCCTAAATTGGCAGATTAGTTTTGATACAATTAATAATTTCACGATGTCAAGTATAGTTTATTTTACGATGCACTGGATTGTATAATGATTGGTCTGCCTATTATTTTAAGACTCTCCCTTGTCTACAGCTGGTTGACTATTGTCACTTGATCGCTGATAGTTATGGTCGCAACAACGTGAATAACATAATTATTACTGTTAATAAAACCTAATCTGTTTGTGAGGACTTTTCTTGTGAAGTGTGATAGAGATTTTTTCCACCGGATGTGCGCCGGGTTATTGTTGTGACTTGACACTATTCGCTCTGTTCTGTGATCATGGCTGCACTGGACCACACCAGCCATGTTTGCTAATTTAAAACCCAAAGGTTAGCGAATAGTTGTTTATTATTTATCCCTGTGTTATCTCCACTGGTATATCCGCTAACTCGAAGGTTTAGAGGCATCGGCGCCTTTGAAATCCAAGGATCGAAAGGTTAGACAGCTTTAATTGAAATATCGGCGAAACTTTTGAGGGTGGTAGTGTGGGAGGATGATGCTCTGCAAAATTTCTGTCGGTGTGTGCGGCGTAAACAATGTAACTTCATCTGGCTGCTAGCTAACGTTAGCCCGTGAACAAAAGGAGCACGCCTCCAACCGTAACAGGCGAGCCTAAGTAAGTTACAGTCGAAATCAGTAGAGGGGCTTCAATTTATTTTCATCCACGGCTCTCCCCCTTTGTGATGTGCATCATGATTTCCAACCAGCGTGGTTGCGGTACCTGCTACCTGGCTGTTATTAGCTAGCCTCTCAGCAGAAGTGCCTGGCTCCGGGCTCAGGATGCGATCAGTTAGCCGTCTCGCTAGCTAACGTCTGTTAGCTAACTTCTGTTGGGTTGATTGAAGCTAAATAACCTTGGAGCCAACGCGTGGGATACTTTGGCCCGATATTTTACGCTGAAATAAATAGCCACTCCAGTCACCGAGCAAGCTGGACTCAACTTGAGTATTTTGTATTTCAGTTGCTAGCACAACTGAGTACCAAGACTTGGAAGTGAATTGTTTGTTAGAGAACGCAGCTAGCGAGTTGGCTAAAGCGGCGCCAGCTTTTTCAAGGCCTTATTGAATTTAGGGAATGAAGTCGTGCTAGCATGGCAACATTTATTATTTCTGGCTAGTTTATGGAATTATAAAAGAGTGAGTGGTACAGTAACATAATGCCCCTAGGTTCAAGTTGATGTGAGAAATTCCTCATGGGCGACTCCTTGGCTTTGTTATTTTGCCAGAGGTAACGGCTTTTTGCTATTTGTGTGGCCCTTCCAGGGCCGTGCGTTCATCACGGGAGATGGCAGATATGGTTCCTGTTAGCAGAGCCTCATCAGCGGTAATGATGAGCCTCTATCGCACCACTCGGGTTATCCATTAAGGCTTGCCAGGGCCTGGCAACTGCTGAGCCAGTTGCGACATTTTGACGGTTGTTGTTGGGATGAATTGATGCTCACACAAGCTGCCATTGCCCCAAACATGCAGGATATAAGCTACTTGGCGTCATAAACAGTATTGCGCGTGTTATATAACGTCGCCTGTATTCAGAACTCTAGAGGGGGAAAAAAAAGAGAAACTTTGTCTCATCTGACTTGTACATATGCGTCGTAGCTTGGTTCATAGTTGTATGATGTTAGAAGTCCTTTATTTATTTATTTTTTTACTGAGTATTTGAGTATTTCCAGTAAAGAGTATTTATTTACTTAGTTGTTCTTTTATTACAGATGGAGGCAAATAACCATTTCAACTATGGCACCCACTCCTCGGCAAACTCAGGACTGAAACTCTCCTCAGGGGATTCTCTCTATACTAACGGGTCCTCCATGAGTTTTCCTCAGCAGGGGAAGAGTAAGTATTTGTCAGCTTTTAAGGTTGTATCAGAAAGCAAAAAAATGCCTCAATAATATGCTCTTTTCTGTATTAACAGACTTCCTTCCCTCACATCTTCACTCTTTAATTTAATATTTTGATTTATTCTGGCATATCCATAAACACTGTCTGATAATGTCCTGTTTTATTTTGTAAAAATCCATATATTAATTCAAGTAATGGCTTTATGTCTAACAGATATGAATGGCGAAATGAATGTGAATGGCGTCACTACTGTACTTGGGTCCGGTGTGCCTGGTTCCCACCCACCAACTGCTCCTTACCCACACATGACCAACCACCACCAGAGTGGCATGGGTTATGACTACCTATGGGGAGGACAGCCTCAGTATGGCCCAGGCATGAGCCCCTCTCCTGGGCACGGGATGCACCAGAAGCAGCCTCCACCTGGGATGATGCAGCCTCAGTCATCACAGCACCACTACCAGGGTCATGGACAGTACCAACTAAATGGGGGCATAGGGAGCTCCCACCAGCCTCCTGTGGCAGGCCCACCGAACATGCCGCTGACTGGGAGTCAGTACTGGAACAGGAATAACCCCGGCCCTCAGCAAATGGGCTATAATTCCCACAGTATGTATGGGGCGTACCAGAGTCAGGTGCACCCTGGGATTACACCGTCACAGCATCACCAGCAGCAGTCCCTGCAGCCACCCCCACACCAACAGTCACAGCAGCATCTCCACCACCACCCGCATCATCACCACCAGCAGCACCAGCAACCTCAGCATTACGGCATGATGCCCAATGGAATGCCATACTACCAGCATCAGCCCCAGCCCCAGCACCCGCCCCTGCCTTCTCCTCAACCGCAACCCGCACCACAGTCTCAGTCCCAAGGCCAGGGTCAGATGATGCCCCCAGTTGCCCAGAATTTTACTCCTCCACGTGGCAGCCCACAGCACCACAACTTAGGCAGAGGGGGCACTGGAAGCCCGCTCCCTATGGGGATATCTTCAGTACCAATGATGTCACCATCAACAGTGCAGGATAGTGGGTCACCCCAGGGCCACAGCAGGGAAAGAAGCCCTCACGCTGGCAATGTGGGAATGTCTACTGTCATGCAAGGTGAATTATTTATTTATTTATGTATTTATTTTACATTTAATTTTTTTTTATTTTATTAATTTATTTTCTGACTTATTTCTTACCTGTGTCTGTAAAAAGAATTTTGGTGTCACATTTCATCTTTGCATTGATTAGAGTAATATGGACTTAATTTCTACTATATGCTTTAAAGCTTCACAAAAGTTTCAGATTGATTTGACTCATATGAGATGAAAGCCATGACTTATGCTTGACTGATACTGGTAATTTTTCTGTTTCTCATCAATTAAGAAATCTCTCCTCTATCTAACATTACCTTCTTAAATAGGACAAATATCACACAAAGTGTGGTTTGAATGCAGCCAGTGTCTCTTTTCTTTGGCCATACTTAGCATGTTCACCCTGGCTGGTGGTCATGTTGAACCACAACATCATTGTGTTCTAAAATGAGGTCAAAGTTATCTGCATGACATTCATTTTATGAAATATTTTTTGGTTGTATAGAAAACAGGTCACTGATTATACTCCCCTGGCCATTTTTGCTTAATAAGATTTGTTGTCTCATCTAGTCGTTTGTCCAACTTTCACCACTGAACACCATCTGGTAATTAACTAGTATGCCCTGATGGGTCAGTACCAGGGTTTAACCAGCAGGATGCACTGTTAGTGCTAAACTGGACGGTCATTAACTGCACTGGTGTGTCCCGTCTTTGCTGTACCAAAAAAAGGGTGAAACCAAACCAGTGGAAAAGTTAATCCGGACCGTTGTGCGGTGATACAGAACCTTTTGAAAATTGTTTGTTCTGGCTTCTTTTGCTCTCTCTCTACATTGAATGTTTAGCTCACTCAACCACCACTGCTTTTTCTTCATCCCTCTCTCTCTTTGCAGTCTAATGTGTGCCAATTTTTTGCTAAAGTCATTGTGTGGATTGGGATTGTGCTTGGTGAACTTAATAACTTATTAACTTGATTAATTCTCTCACCGTCTCTTTTTTTTCTTTTTTATAATCTCAGAATATTTACAGCTTTACTCAAAATTCACTAACTGGGTGACCATAGCATGCTGCAATATGTCTCCACCCTGAAGCCATAATAATGAAATGCTTTCCAACTTATAAAAAAGGTTTAGTCTTTTCTCATTATTATTGTTCGTGCTCTACTTTTTCAGGGCACATGAGTGAATCTTTCAAAGAGGTGGATACAAACTATAATGGCATGGAAAGGGCCCCTGTTGCCCAGAGGCTGCCAAAAAGTGAGAGCTACCAGCCTAAACCTCCTGTGCCTCATATGGGGCCTACAAGTGATTATCGTCAGCACTCTGAGCAGCCAGCAGCCCAGCGTCCAGAAATGATTACATCAGTGAGGGATCCTGCAATGAATGCACCTCCACACTCCATGTCGTCTCATCTCTCAGTGTCTGCATCTTCTGCAGCAGTTTCAACATCTCTAGCCAAGGCGCCAACTCCACCTCGGGTCTCTACAGCTCCCGCTTCCTCTGTGTCTCCCATATCTGCCCCAGGACCCCCTATTGTTTCATCCCCTGCTGTTGTATCTACTCCACCACGGATATCAACACCTCCCAGTTTGTCCTCTGCTCCATCTCCAGCTGCTCCTCCCAGACTTTCGTCACCTCCCCTAATGGTGCAAGGCCTCAGGCCCCCTGCGTCTGTGAGTCAAATCTCCCCTGCTGGATCCACACATCTGCCAGTGGGATCCCCCTCTTCCTCTGTGTCTGCATCACCTCAAAAGTTATCTGCACCTCCACTTGTGAGCGACAGTGTGTCCAGGTCTACAACAGTTACTTCAGTTCCTTCTGTCTCTACTTCTCCATTAGAGTCTGTGTCTCATCAGACCAAATCAACATCATCTCCCATTGTCTCTGGGCCTCCTACAACAGCCTCCACTCCTGCCAAAGTATCTGCCCCTTCTTACTCAGTCTCTGCACCTATGTCTGCTCTTCAGCAGATGGTCCAAGGGTCCAGGCCACCTCCTCTGACGTCTTGCCTCCCAGATGCATCTGGAGCTCAGCATGAAAGGTCTGGACCCCCATCATTAGTGTCTGTTGCTTCATCAGTATCTGTCACATCATTTACTGCAAATTCTTCATCAGCTGTTGTGACTCCATCCCAGATGCCAGTATCTGGACCTTCAACCTCAGCACCACCTGGCTCTTGTTTTTCAACATCTGCACCTCCCACATTAGTATCCAGGCCTCTCTCATTTGGCAGCACCCCTTGTGAATCACTGCCCACATCCCAGCATCAGACACCATATACTCCAACAGCAGACTCTGCTCTTCCCACTGCATCTGCAGTATCCCTAGAATCTGGGGTGGTGAAGTTACCCTTCCTGGCAGGCCATGAGAGTCCTGCAGCTCGACCTCTGTCTACCCTACCTCTTCTAACCACTCAAGCCCCCAGGACTGCACCAATATCCACGCCCCCTGCCTTGGTGCCTGTGCCTCCTGCAATGGTTACATCTCAAGTGGTCCAAAACTCTGCTGTGTCCCAACTTCCCCTTCCCAACACCACTCCTCCACAAGCGCTGAAACCGTTGTCTCCTGAGCCAGAGCATCATGGTGACAGGGGTGACACAAAAGACTCGACCACTCCAGTTGTAAAACCAGAGGAACGTCTCCCTCAGACTGAATTGGGCACAGCAAAAAGACCGCAAAACGTGGAAGCTACTGAGACTCTTATTTCTGAAACGCACTCACACAAATCCCTCATGGACCCTCCTGGGACTTTGCCATTTCCAGAGAAACCCCTGCAGACTTCAGTTTCTGCTGATCAAAAGGCCAACAACAAACTGACAGATTCTGAAAAGCCCCGTGAGCAAAGCAGTTTAAGTGACACCTGTGAGGCAGAAGACTCTGTTGTGGAGCGGACTCCAGTCACAGAGTCCGAACAGCTCCATAGCACCAGGGTAGATGATGTGACTGAGGATGAAACTTTAAGTGACTTATCACACAATGCTTCTCAATTTGATGGCAGTTCCGCACTTGACAGCACCTCTAAAGTTGTTAGCTCGGGAATGGAAGACATCTCTCATATGGACGACGACAGCTCATGTGTGGATGACTCCACTCATTTTGACAGCAGCTATCACATGGGAGAAGACACTTCCCAGTTTGACGGCACTTCCCACGCAGAAGAGGAACCACCTAACATGTGTGACACCACCAGGGACAGCAGCTCCTCCATGAAAGACTCCATGGATGACACATTGGACAGCACCCAAGCCAGGGAAGCCTCGGAGGCAGAGGAGACTAAGGACAGTTGCCGAAGCATGCTTTTGTCTTCCCTGAACGACACCTCCCAGATAGAAGAGTCCCATGTTAAGTCAACTGATGAGTCCATCTCGCACTCAGTTAGCCTGCCTCAAGGTACATTTTTTTTCTTCCTCTCCTTAAAAAATGTATTTTCCTTTAAGTGTTGCTTTTGTTTTTACCAAATAGATATGTTCCCAATACAAATTGCAGCTATTCCTGATTCCCCCCCCCCCATAAATTAATGTTAGTTGTGTTAAATTAATGTTTGTTTTGCCTTTGAATAGAGTCTGAAGCAGAATGGGAATCCAAGGGCTGTGATATACCAGACTCAGCTGGGCCCATTAAGGTTGGTCCAAACGAGACAGTGACTCATCCGAGTTTCATGATGCGAGATGAAAACGTCACAGCCCTCAGTGCCCCAGCAGAGAGCCCCACTGTACCCCCTCCCCAACCAGAAACTGACAACATTGTGTCAGCGACTGGAGAGAAGATGAAAACCCCAGGGAAACCACGGAAACCTCGAGCTCCAAAGACCTCTACTCCAGGTATTTCATATTTCAAAGTCACCAACATGTCTTAGTTTCAATTAATTGTATAATGCAGAGTGTTTTGAAAAGGTCTTCCTTTCTCTCCTCCTTCTTCAAGCCCCTGAGCAGGTGCCCCGGAAGCCAAGGGTTCGAACTCCAAAGGTGGAGAAGATAAAGAACCTTGAGGAAGCAGACAATAAGGAAGAGGATGGAGCTAAGGCAAAAGGAGCTGGCAGAAGGAGGAAGAAACCTCTCAAAGCAGATGTTAAAGAAACATCAGATGTGTGTGGAGAGGCAGGGCCTCCCACAGAGGAGGAAGATCCAATCGCAGCCATCATTGAAGCAGTTTTGGCCAGTGCTACAGGGACAAACACAGCAGCTGAGAAACCCAAGAGGCCCAAAAAGGTCAAGAAACAAGGCCAAGAAGGAAATGTGGCAAAAATGCCTAAAGTGGATGGTGAAAGAAAAGCTAATGATGCCGATGACAATGATGAAGATGATGGTTCTACAGCAGGTAATAAGGGCATTAAGGGATTTTTGTGCAACAAATGAGAAATAATATAAGAATTTAATTTTTATAGTAAAATGCTAATTCTTGGTGTGTGAACATCCTCTAACAGGCGAATCCAACAGACGGAGGGTCGCAACAGAGGAGCAGGTCCAGTTTCCTCTGCTGCACGGGTAATGATGCCTTTCACTGATTATTGAGAACTGGGACAAAATGGGTCTTAATTTGGAAAAAAGAAAACACATTTAAAGAAACACACTAGGAAATTAAACCAGATCTGTTGATAGAACATGTTGTCAGCTGCCAACAATCCTGATCCTACCTCCGATCAGGATTCTCAGAATCTTCTTATGCCCCATAGTTACAGATAAGAAAAAATACTGATTTATAGATTTATTACAACACCTCTATTACGTCAAAAAACAAAAACTAAAATATAATCACATCCAACAACAAAAAGCATAGTTGAGAGAGGAATACTGTAATAGATGAACACTATTGGCGCAAAAAAATGGCATTAAATAAAAGGGCATTTATTTAAACTCAGAAGTCCATTTGATGGAGGTGGTGGAGAGTAATTGCAGCAGGTATGTTAAGTAAATTAATCACTCAGTCAATTCGTCTTCATCACAAACATGTAAAACTTCATGTAACAAATACTAGAGAAAATCTCACACAAACTGAGCTGTTTTGACCTTTTAAAAGTGATAAACAGTCAGGCTTGTTTTTTTAAAGAACTATCTGGGAGAGCCAGGTTCTTACTCAAAAAGTAAATATAATGAAGTCCAAAATAAAATTCTGTTCTGCTTTTGGTTGTCCAGTTATCTTTTGGCTTTGGTTAACAGACATACAGTCATGGACGAAAGTATTGGCACCCCTGGAATTTTTCCAGAAAATGCACCATTTCTCCCAGAAATTGTTGTAAGTACAAATGTTTTTGGTATACACATGTTTATTTCCTTTATGTGCATTGGAACAACACAAAAAGTCAAATTTGACATCATTTTACACAAAATTCCAAAAATGGACAGGATAAAATTATTGGCACCCTTTTTAAAACTGTTGGTAAATAATTTTATTTCAAGCACGTGATGCTCGTTAAAACTCACCTGTGGCAAGCAACAGATGCTGGCAAAATAGAAACCACACCTGAAGCCAGTTAGAATGTATAAAAGTTGACTCAACCTTTGTGTTGTGTGCCTGTGTTTGTCACACCAAGCATGGAGAAGAGAAAGAAGAGCCCAGAGTTGTCTGAGGTCTTAAGAAGTAAAATTGTGGAAAAATATGAACAATCTCAAGATTTAGTTTATAACCCATGGAACTGTGGCTAATCTCCCTGCATGTGGACGGAAGAGAAAAATTGACAAAAGAATGCAATGCCGGATAGTTTGAATAGCTGATAAACATCCTCATTCAACTTCCAGCAGGACAACAACCCGAAACATACCTCAAAAAACAACAAGAAATGGTTGGAGACAAAGAGCTGGAGAGTTCTGAAGTAATGAGTCCGGATCTAAATCCTATTGAACACCTATGGAGAGATGTCAGAATTGATGTTGCAAGAAGGCACCCTTCAAATCTGAGAGAGCTGGAGCAGTTTGCAAAAGAAGAATGGTCCAAAATTCCAGTTGAGAGGTGTAAGAAGCTTGTTGATGGTTATAGGAAGTGATTGGTTTCAGTTATTTTTTCCAAAGGGTATGCAACCAAATATTAAGTTGAGGGTGCCAACAGTTCTCCAGCCCATTTTTTGAGTTTTGTGTAAAATGATGTAAAATTTGGCTTTTTTCTTCTGCTTTTTTTTGTTGTTCCAATGCACATAAAGGAAATAAACATGTATACCAAAAACATTTGTAATTGCAACAATTTCTGGGAGAAATGATGTATTTTCTGGAAAAATTCCAGGGATGCCAATACTTTTGTCCATGACTGTACATCAAACCACTTAATAAGGAAACAAAGTGTATCTGTTATGTTTATGCAGAAAATATCTTGAAAATTTACCATAGTCACAAATGATTTTCAAGCCACCATAAGAGATGCCTCGGAGACATGTGTCAACACCATCAAACAGGAAACCTGATGTCTTCTGATGCCTGATGGTGTTGACAAAATTTCACATATTTGCATATCTTCCATGCGCTCAACATAGAAACCATTGTTTTCCCTCTTTTGCTGGCTGCCTCTGGGCCCTACTTAAAATGCATAAATGTAGGTTAGATTTTGAAACAGATTTTTCTACTATAATGAGATGGAGTTGGCATATCATGATTTTGATAGCAGTAATATCAATATGTCTATGTTATCAAAGCAGTAGCAATGTAAGGGGAGCATGCATGCTGCTAATGGGATGCTTTGCAGGCATGATCATGTGAACGGTGATTCACACATGCATTTTTGGACATGCACATTCTGTGTACATAAGTGATAATTACTACATTTTCATGGTTAGGTGGTGTTCATGAACAAGTTGTTTCACAGGCACTGTGTCAACATGTAATCACACAATTAACAAAAAATATAAGATGAATGGAGGGTTTGTCCAAATCGCCATTAAATGCTTCTCCTCAGTTGTAATATGGTATTGTCAATAAGAACAGAACTCTCATTTTTCCCATGTCTCAAAAACTAGTGCTTGTATTTATTCTGTCTTGGCTTAAGTCTTTCTAATTAGCCTGAGACCACCTGCAGCCATCTCTTTGAACTCGGATAAACCTGTGCAACATTCATCTTTTAATATTAAACCTCAGGGTTTTTTTTTGTTTGCAGTGGTGGTACTGTGTTTTCAGACCTCAGTGGGTGTGACAGGAAATATGAATGGTTTTTTCTTCTGACTTCAACTGCAGTTGGAGGAGAGAAATTCGTGTGAAGAAGATGGAGAACCGCATGAAGGGCGAGACATGGTATTACACCCCCTGTGGGAGGAGGATGAAGCAATTTCCAGAAATCATCAAGGTACATGATCACGGTTATAACACTGCAATACAGAAGACCCTCAGCCTCTTACAAGTCACAGACCTTTCCCACAAAAAGCCTGTAAAGATGTTGTTTTTTGTGTATAAACAGTGGCCATTTCATTCTTGCTCTTCCCTGTTCTGCCATCTTCTGATTGCTTCCCTCAGTACTTGAAGAGACACCAGGACAGTGTGGTCACTAGGGAACACTTCAGCTTCAGCCCACGTATGCCTGTAGGAGACTTCTATGAAGAGAGAGAAACTCCTGAGGTCTGTCTCTTTGGCCATACCATACTGCTCAATGAATTTCAGTAAACCATTGTTTTCAGCAAGGAATTTGGTTGCAAACTATATATAAACTCATAGCGTGAAAAATATGTCACAAATCCAGAAGACACCCTTCTTTCCTTATGATTTGTTACAGGGCATGAAGTGGGTCCTCTTGGCTAATGAGGAGGTCCCTTCTATCATCATGGCTATAACTGGTCGGCGCGGTCGACCTCCAAACCCAGACAAAGAGAAGCCCCGCAGGGCTCGTGGCCCGAGGGGAAGGCAGGCTCGACGCCCGGGCAGACCTCCCAAACCTAAGATGGTCGACCTGCTCAGCAAAGGTGATGCCAAGATGTTAAAGAGACTGGAGGCCAAGGGTGAGTAGATGAAGTTTGGGATAGGTTTGCTGGGTTTGCTTGACCGTGGGCTTGTACTAGTGGCTAATTGTGTGTTTTTCTTTTTTTATAGAATCACTAACAGACGAAGATAAGGAGAAACTTGCAAAAATAATCAAGAAAATGAAGAGGAAGGTATGTCACACAGGGACTCCTTCCATCATTTTGTGATGTTGCACTGTCAATGCTGCTCAAATCTCATTCTAATTTTACTATCCTCTTTTAGGCAAGAATGAAAAGGAAGGAGGAGGCCAAAATTAAGAAGATGAAAGAGGAGAAAAAGAAAGCTAAGGTAAATGGACAAAAAAATTAAATACAGGATGACTCATCAGCTATATAATCATCAACACCACCTGTTCCTCACCACCATCTGTTCTTTGGTTCCCTCTGCTTGAAAAGGAGCAAGAGGCCAAGGACCAGGAGGTGAAGGCTGAACCAGCAGACCCGACAACCTTGCAGACCCCACAGCCTGCAGAACAATCTGCTGCGGAGCCCAAGAAGCCCGGCCGCAGAAAAAGGGTAAAGGTTGAAGCTCCTCCACCAGTACAGCAGACAGATGAGGAGAGGATAGCCCAGGGCAAGAGGGTCCTTGGGGCTCGGAGTAAAGCCAAGGCTTTGGCTAAGGCTCAGGCAGAGGCAGAGGCTGCGGCCCAGGCTGCCCTGGCAGCTAAGAGGGCAGCAGAGCGACGGGTGCAGGCCCAGAGACGTCTGGAGGAGAGGAAGAGGCAGCAGATGATCGCAGAGGAGCTGAAGAAGCCCACAGAGGACATGTGCCTCACCGACCACAAAGTGAGTTTTGTTGCTCAAACCATTTTTCTTAAAGGGATATGGATGTTTGTTAAAAAAATTGTCCTGTACATGGCACTTGTCACAATATAAAGCCATAGAAAGTCACACACCCACATCAGTTGCTTTTGTAGGCACGTTTTGAATGTTGACAATTTCAGTTTCAGTCATCTCCCCATTCACTCTGTTTTTCACAAACTGAGGCTCAAAAACAAACAAATATAAAGAAGGCTGAAACTTTTAATGCACTTTAATGCATTTTTTATCCAAAAAAATCGTTATGGGGGGATGACTGCTATGCCTGTGCAGAAGTCTTAAATTTCCTTTATATTGAAGTTAAGAATAAAATTGGATAAATGTTCAAACAATCACAAACCTATGACTTCTTTTAATTCTCCTACAAAGGCACTGATTCAGTTTTCATCAGGATGATCATGACCTTTGAATTTTCCACCCACCAGCCTCTCCCAGAGCTGTCTCGTATCCCAGGCGTGGTTCTCTCTGGCACGGCTTTTGCACATTGCCTGGCTGTAGTTGAGTTCCTTCACGGGTATGGAAAGGTGCTGGGCCTCAATACACCCAAAGATGTGCCCACCCTTGCAACCCTGCAGGAGGGCCTGCTTGGCCTGGGCGATAGCCAAGGCGAGGTGCAGGACCTGCTGCTGAGGCTGCTGGAGGCTGCACTGCATGACCCAGGCCTGCCATCCTATTACCAGGTGCGTGATATACTTTGTGATAACACTTGCTCCATTCGTACTATTCCAACAAACTGAAAAGCTTTTAATTACATTTCCTTCCCGTTTCTGCCTCTAGTCTGTAAAGATCCTAGGGGAGAAACTGGTGGACCTGGAGCTCACCCGGAGCACAGTTTCAGAGGGACTTCGGATCTTCCTGGAATCTCATGGTTACGAGACAGAGGTGTGCAACACGCTGAGGACCAAAATGTTTCACGCCCTGCCACCCGACACCAAGGCAGCCATCCTAGGTTTTCTGGTTGAAGAGCTCAACGGCAGCAATATCGTGACCAGGTCAGAACAAGAGCTTATATTTTTATTGTGCGGGTTACTTTTGGTTCTGCAAGCTTGTTACTACTACAGTGCTGTTACATCACTTTATATATTATACATTTCAGTGACATTGACAACACACTGGAGAACATGGCAACTTACAGGAAGAACAAGTGGATCATAGAGGGGAAACTGCGCAAGTAAGACCACTTGTTTTCTCTTCAGATAAAGGGAAAATTAGTAGAGCTGTTGTGCATCTATTCTTGTCAAAGCATAGATTCATGTTGTCCCTTAACTGTTTGTTCTCTTCCTGCCAGACTGAAGGCAGCACTGGCACGGCGTACAGGACGCTCTGAGGAGGAGCTGTGTTTTGAGGAGAGGCGGCGCAGTGCCAGGGTGGCCGAGGAAGAGAACCTCAGTCTGGAGGAGAGTGGCCATGTCCTTGAGAGAGGCAGCCGCCGCGTGCGCAAGGAAGAGCCCAAACTCAGCGATGTAAGTGTCTGTTGTGTTGAATGTATCTGCGTTTTTTGTCGTTTGAGATTGTTCCTGCATTTCATTTTATCGTCTCTTCCACAGAATGACAGCCCTACCAATGCCAGCATTCCAGAGCTTGAAAGGCAAATAGATAAGCTAACCAAAGTAAGCCTGATGCAAAACAGACACTGCTTTATAGATTTTTTGTGGTTTTACATTTTTAAGACTCCTCCCTCTTATGATCTCCACAGCGGCAGGTGTTTTTCCGCAAAAAGCTGCTGCAATCATCCCATTCCATGCGGGCTATATTGCTGGGCCAGGATCGGTTCCGGCGTAGATACCTGGCTCTACCTCACCTTGGAGGAATTCTTGTTGAGGGACCAGAAGAACTTTTGAGTGAGTCAGAATGCACTGGAAAGTAATCCATCTCTTCTCCAATTTCTTGACTTGATCATGTTACAATTTTTTTTTTTGTTCCATCTCTGTCTCACAGCCTCAGGAGATGTCCTTGTGGCTGAGGTGCCCATCACCCTCCTCAAGAAAGAGCCCAAAGTTGAGGAGGTCCCCACACCCACCACGCCCCCTCCTCCACCCCTCCCTTCCTCTCCTTCCTCTGCTCCCCCTGCTCCCCCTGCCCCGGCCCAAGTCCTCTCTCCAGAGGAGGATCCCCTCCCTGGCACCGCATCACTCATGAGCCGGCAGAGAGGCCGTGGACGCCCACGCAAAATCAAGCCGGAAGTGGAGCTTCATCTCCGCACGGCCAAGATCCGCCGCCGGCGTCGTAGCAGTGCCAGGTCCGGGGGTGAAGACGGGCCGGGCTCCCCGACCAGCAGCACACATGACCTCACACAGGCCGCCTTCCAGAGTTGGCTCAGTCAGTCACAGGAAACGCTGGCCAACGGCACAAGTTCAGCATCAGGGGAAGCTCCAGAGGGAAATCATCCTGAGGAAAGTGTGAAGGAGATGGCAGAGAAGCAGGGACAGTGGTTCAACCTGCTGCCCAAACAGCCGTGTGACTCAAACTCTCTGACTGAGCCTCAGATGCCTACCTCACCCAGCACACCTCCTAAACTCCTCCCTCAGATTCCAAGCACACTGCCTGCTCTCGCTGCTCCACTCATGCAGGTATAGCCCAATGAATATAAGATTAGTTATCCTCTAAATGTGTGACTAGTCGACTAAATGATTAAATGGATCTGCTCTTGCTAGCCCCCCCACCCCCTCCCCACCCAAATTAGCACCATACCACCCTGTCTTTTACTTCTTTCTTGATTTATCTGCCCCCAGTCAGTGTACTCCGAGTGTTTACAGTGCAGTTTCACTTGCTTTAGGAAGTCTTCTGGAACAAGTATAAATATGTTGAAGCATGGCAGATCAGTCCACTAGGATTCTTGCTTGTCAGCACAGAAACACTAGCCAGTTAAACTATTGTTGTTACCATCAATGTTATTACAAATCCCACCAGAGTGGGATTTAGGATTATAGTTGGGTGAGGGCTTTTTTTCTGACCAGTCACAGAGCTTGTGGCCGCATCTTGTAGAGAAAGCTGGAGGATACATAATAATGAAGCCACTCAGGCAAGCAAAGAAAAATGGCACCTGCAGCGTTTAAAGAAAGATATGGTTTTGGTAATATTAGATAAATCATTTCAAATGGCTTTTATGTCCACACAATCTTTTTTCCCTGACCATATTTGTTCTTATAGATCGAAATATACTCAGGTTGGACTGTGTCTAGTCGTGTAATGGGGTAGAAAACATATTTTTAACCATCAGTGAAATTTTCAGTCTCATGTGGTGTACATGCTAATCAGCAATCTCTCTCCACTCCCTAGTCGGACCCACTCCTACCTGGTCTGTCTCCTGCTGACCCAATGGGCCCAGCACCACTGCAGGATGTTCCCACAGCACCCACGACACCTGCGGCTCCCACCAGTGCAGTTGGACCCGCACAAGGGGGTGTCCCTTGTACTGTTCCTCTTCCTCCTCCTTTTCTACCTGCTCCAGTCCCTCCTGCCGCACCCGCTCCCGCCACCCCTGCCAGGCCAGGCCGCAGGCGGAGGAGAGGCAGCAGAGGCAGCAGTCCCGCCCGCAGAGGGGCACGAGGCGCTGCAGCCAAGCGACGCGGCCGCCCTCCCAATACTGTGTTCCAGGAGCTGGAGCAGCAGTACTTCACACAGCTGGTGGTCAAGCCCATTCCTGCATGTAAGCTTCCTTAACAGTGTCTGGTTTACGAGAGTGTTAAAGCTATTGAGCTGAGGTGATCAGTATGTGACAGTGTTTCCTCGACATTCTCTGAAGAATTATATTTGAAGAAGCCCCAACACACAACTACGAAAAGATCCAGTACAGGAAATGTATAGTTATTAGGTGGTGCACTCAGTGTTTTGTGGAATGTCTTATTCTGTTCAGGATATCATTCTGTTCTAGAGAGTCTGTTTAGTTGTGATGTGTAACACTAATGTTTGTTTTCCAGTGATGGTGCGTGGCTGGTGGTGGATCCAGGAGCCAGAGGAGCTGTACACCACCTTACAGGCCCTCCATCCAAGAGGCATCAGGGAGAGGGTGCTCCACAAACACTTGGCCAAACACATGGAAAGCCTGGCTGAGATGTGCACCAAACCCATCAATGGTGAGTGTTACTGGTAAACAGAATGTCACCGTCATGGTACACTGTCAAAGTTACTTTGACAGGGTTTTTTTTTTATTTGAGCTCTTTCCATTTTCTTCCTCTCTTCTCCTTATAATTGTTCTCTCCTGTTCCCTCCCACTAGACCCTATATTCCAGATGAAGGTGGAGGAGGGCGATGCCTTAATGGAGGCCTTGCAGCAGCCCTGGCACGTACAGGAGAAGGCCATGGAGTCCGACATCAGCGCTCTTCAGTGGGTGGAGGACCTAGAGCAACGGGTCATTGCTGCTGATCTCCATCTGAAGGTGAGAAACCACTCTTATTAATCCTGGATACCAAGTGAACTCCAGTGATGCCAGTTGAAAAAACAGCTACAGCATTTGAGTTGAATTTGAAAGTTTGAATTTGTTTTCAAACTGTAAACTAGTAAAATGTGTTTTTTTGTTGCTTGTTTTATCATTTTTTTAAGGTTGTTGTAACACATGGGAACTTAGGGTATCATCTATCCAAGGTTGCAGTTACAGTAAATGCCCAAATGGGGGCGAAAGTGGCTTGTGCTGAACCCATTTGTTCATGGGACAGTGTCCCATATGCAGCACTTTGAAACACAAAATTGGCAAGTGACAAAAATATATTCACTATTTGTGTGTGTGTGTGTGTGTGTGTGTGTGTGTGTGTGTGTGTGTGTGTGTGTGTGTGTGTGTGTGTGTGTGTTTTTTTTTCCCTTAAGGCTGCTCCTCAGAGTATAAAGAGTGATTCTGATGCTAACACAGATGCACCGGTGGCAGAATTTCAGGTAAAATAAAAACATACTCAGTAAAACAATTCCTCCCAGCAGTGCAAAGTTGAGAAAATTGCAGGTAACTTAATCAGTCACTTCTTAACTATCGTACCCAGCAATATTTAAACTCCCCTTTTCGTTTCCACCATCTTCCCTCTTAGCCCTACACAGTCCCAGAGCCAGACTCCACACGCGACGACCTCCAGTACTACGAACACGATACGGATCCTCGTGATGACTGGATTGTGCGGACCAAGAAGGAATGGTCCGACCTTCCGCGTATCGCCACCCACCCACTGGACCTGGCCGTGCTGCGGCTTGCGAACCTGGAGAGGAACATTGAACGGCGCTACCTGAAAGAGCCGCTCTGGAACCCGGCTGAGGTGATGCGTCTCGCTCCCCTCACTCCCACCCCTGGAGAAGAGCTTCCCATGGACGTCATGAGGTGAGGGAGACAGGCCAGCATTGGGCCACAGGGGTGAACTGTTGTATCAGCCATACATCTTTTAGTTTATATTTATTCTTTGATCAAAACATTTAGATATTTCAGTTGTCATGTTTTTGGTGCTTGGTAATATGGTTGAAGTAAATATAAATTTACTCACTAAGGATTTTTTTCATTATTGATATTTATCATGTAAAGTCACATTAAATAATCAAATTAATGTTCACCACACTGAACTGAACTGAATTGTAGTTCAATGTCAAACAGAACTCTAACAATTTCTACTAATATTCTTTGAAATGCTTTTGCTTAATTTTGTCAGTTTTTAAAGAAAAATTGCTTGAAATCATCAGTTTAAATCATAATGTGATTCTACAGAAAAATGACAAATATAGTACTGAGTTTTTACCCAGGCCTATTTTTTTTATGTAACATAAAATTCACTTGCTCTTGTTTCACTCCTCTTTTGTTCCAGTTTGGAAAGTGAGATCACCCCTCGGCTACGGACATGGAGGCAGGCTCTAGACCGCTGCCGTAGCGCCCCCCAGCTCTGTCTGTGTTTACTTCAGCTAGAGAAGGCTATTGCTTGGGAGAGATCTGTGGTTAAAGTGGTAAGGGGCTTCACATCTTCCTGTTTAGACCAGATTTTCTTTGGCCCAGTTACGCTGGCTAAATTGGGAACATGTCAGTATCAAGTGCCAAGTCTTGTTTTGTTGTCACGTCCATCCATTAACAGTACTTCTCTGGTTCATGTGTCCAGACTTGCCAGGTTTGCAAGAAAGGAGACAACGACGAGTACCTTCTGCTGTGTGACAGCTGTGATCGCGGCTGCCACATGTACTGCCTGAGGCCCAAGGTCACCCAGGTGCCAGAGGGAGACTGGTTTTGTCCCACCTGCGTTGCCCTGGTGAGGACTCTTCATTAATGTCATACCACACTGAGAAACAATCTCCAACCATCTTGTAAAGAGGGAAAACTAGAGCTCTTTAAAATCTGAGAGTGCATTTCAGCAGCAGCAGTTTCTGTTAGGAAATTGCCTCCTCAGCAATTTCTCCTATTTGGCTCAATCAGCCACCTTAGCCTGTTATTTCCTGTGTCTGGCAGGAGGAAGGCGAGTCTCAGCTCAGCCAGCGCTCGTGTAAAAAGCGCACCAGGATGAAGAAGAGGAGATACGAGGATGACAGCTCTGACGAAGACACAATACCGCGACGTGGCGTTGGCGTGACAACACGGCACAAGGACGCACCGGTACCGTCGTCATCCTCCCGATACTCTGGAGACGGAGGGAGCAGCACATATTCACCAGCTAAACGTCGTCGCATGACCACCCGCAACCAGCCTGACCTCACCTACTGCGAGTGAGTCCTGCCTGCATCACATCGGCTTCACCAGAAAGAGATCCCTGACTAGTTACATTCATTTTGAACGACTGTTATGAGTGTTTTAGAGTTTATCTAAATTCTGGTACTGTTTGAATGGGACACGGTCAGTGATGTAGGACCCAGCTTCAAGCTATCGGTCGCTTTGTGATCATGATGACTAACAGTAACAAATCTAGGGTTACCATGTCAGTTTGGTACTTTGTCAAAGATAATAATAATAATAACAATGTTAATGAGAGATGATAATAGTAATCAGAATAAGAAGGCAAGGCAAGCAAAGTTTATTTATATAGCACAATTCAACAAGGTAATTCACAGTGCTTTACAGAGACATTAAAAGCAACAAGACACAATTTAAAACAATAAAAACAGTCAATATAAAAGGGAAATAGAAATTTAGAATGATAGCGAAAATAAAATACAGTAACATAAAATAACATCACCCCTGCGGCTCCTTGCCACCAAAAAGTGAACTAGACAAAATTTGAGTTTAATTTCAAAACCGGCTCTGTCAGAGAAGAAGAAGAATAGATATTTATTGTCTGCCACATTCTTTGCATTGTAAATTTGTTGTTTAGGACACAGTTTAAGATACTGTCAGAGTGTTTTAGGCTGCCCAGCTCAGTGTTGACTGTGTTATTCTGTCTCCTGCCAGGATCATCCTAATGGAGATGGAGGCTCACGCAGATGCCTGGCCGTTCCTTGAACCTGTAAACCCCCGGCTGGTGCCAGGCTACCGCCGTATCATCAAGAACCCCATGGACTTCCTCACCATGAGAGAGCGACTGCTACAGGGAGGGTAAGGCTCATTCACAACATCGCTCCTTTCATTATTCCTGAATTTTATTACCTTTCATGCAAGATATTGAACTCCAGCTTGTGTCTGCATCTAACAGTTTCACCTACATCCGCCTTTTCTCTCCCGTCACCCCCCTCTCCCAGGTACTGCAGCTGTGAGGAGTTTGCGGCCGACGCCCAGCTTGTCTTTAACAACTGTGAGCTCTTCAACGAGGACACATCGGAGGTGGGCATGGCCGGACACTCTATGAGGCGTTTCTTCGAGAGCCGCTGGGCGGAGTTCTATGAGAATAAGGACAAATAGGAGCCTGTGATGTTCCTCCTGAGGGTGGGGACCATAGACTGATGGCGCCTGCACCGTCCATTTATTACTCTCTCCATTACTACTAAGACTGTCTGGAGACTCCTGTATTCTTACATGTAAGAATAGGTATATATGTATAGATTTTGGTTATTTGTCTGTTATTGTTTCCTCTGTTGGCCTAACATTTCTAAGGCCCAAGCCCTCCTGGCTTGAACTTGTACTCATTCCCCACCACACAGAGGGCAGACGTGTCTCAGCCCACCTCCCCCCCTCCCCTCTGTCTTTCTCCAGCCTCGGCTCTGCACCTCGTCGCCTCTGTGGGATTTATCTGTCAGGTCCATTCACAAGCCCCCTGTCACAGCAGGGCCGTCGGTCTAGGCCTGCCATGGTGTGATGACAGGGCCCGGCCCTGGGTGTTGTGGCTCTCACACTGTCATGTTTAAGGTCAGGGGCTGATCACACTATTGCAGCCTCACTGCTGCATACCGGACCTGCTTGGCCCCCCTTGACGACAACGGATCAAAACTCTTTACAGACTCCGAGCTTGGGCCATTTCTTACCTGTTCAATGGAAATGTAATGTAATGTGGTCTTATGCCTAGAAGTAATTTTTTTGCTCAATATATTTTTATTATATATTCTATATATATATACATATATATATATATATAAAGATTACAATAGCTGGAATTATTTAATAGCAATAGCTTGTAGTGAATGTGTACAGATTACATTATAGAGATGTCTAGATGATTTATGAAAAGGCCAGTTAAAACAAATTAAAAGGAACCGGTTTCTCCTTGGACTGTCACGAGTAGACATTGTATAACCTCCACTTAAACTCTTGCACGCACACAGACACACTGTTTTTCACCCGTACACACTTACACAAACATACACACAATTTCACTCACTCACACACACACCCTCTGCTGCTGTGTGAAAGACACTGGTTTCTGAAACTGGAGGATTTAGTGTTTGTCAGTCAAGCTTTAGACTCTTGTATTTCACTGTCCCCCTTGTTAAGAATACATAATCACAACGATCCAGTAGTGCTAGATAGCTACACATGATCGCATGACCAGCGTCACAGACCATGTGAATAGAACTGAAACGATGCTACCATCATTTTAACCCCTGTTAATTTATCTATAATCTGTTTCCAATACAGGGCTTTTACTGTAATTTTTGCTAGTTTATGCTATAATCTGTAAATGGAAGTCAAGTCTGTGAAAAAAAAAATGCCTCATGAGTATCTGACAAGACGTGTTGTTTGCAGCTTCAAGCAAAGACTTGTAAAGAACTACATTTTCCACATCAAATTGACCAATGTTGAAAACGCCACTCTTCAATTCTGTTTGTGTGTAACTAGTCTGACCAGGCGGAAGAGATCTGAAGGTGGTTATGTGGGAGAGGAAACTCTTCTCATGTTCAAGGCCAGAATCGCCAAGCAGCTCTGGCACTGAAGTCGCATTTCTGCCGGGTTTTGTTCTGTCTAACATTCCTTTTTGGATTGTTTTTTTTTTTTTTAAGAAGTGGTTTTTAATTTTTATTTTTGTGCTGTATGAGGGCCAATGTACATGATTCACGGCATGGGCGGTGTGCTATGAAGGCGACAGGACGACTCCACAACTTGGGTTTTATTTAAGATAGTTTCTTACACTGAACTCAAAAAAATCCGTTAATAGGAAATACATTTTGATGTTCCTTGTTACATTGAAAGGGACAGCCGTTTTTTCAAAAAAGAAAAAAAAAAGACATTAAAATAAAAACCAAATGTGGTGTTACGTGAATTTTTAATAATGTACAGTTTTGGTGACTTTAAATTTGTTCCTTTCTATATTTTTAGGACCAATTTATCATTTTTAAGAGGAGGTATTACAAGACTATGTTGTATTAAGGTGATGTAACACGTGTGCATCTGTAGAATGTACTGTGAGTTGAATAAAAACCACATCTAGTAGAGAGTATCATTTGTCAGTGCGTCTTCTATGTTTTTCTCCCCCTCTTTGGTCTCATATCTACCATCTTAACTCACTGATTGACCTCATAACACAAGTTTATTGTGTCTGATTTGGCTCAAGGATCAACATTTGGTATTTGCGGTGTCGGTGGTTATGACTCAAGACGAGTAATGCTTAACTCAAGCCTCATAATTACAGCTTGTAGCATGTTTGCAAATATGAAACATAATAGTGTCGGAAAAAATATTTACCAGATGACACTGCAACATTTTCCGCTAATTGTTCAACGGCTGTTGCAGTAAATTTGAATAAACCGACAACAAACACCACACAACTGCAACCCTGTCAAAACACCTCATTTATTGACAGATCTCACACATGCATTCATGGTCGCACGATACCTTTTTAAGTGTACATCACAGGACAAACACGGCACAATGTGTCGCGTGGAAGCTCGCGGAAGGAGCGCGGAGCTGTGACGGAGACGTGCCGCACTGAAAAAGCTGCCGGGGTGGGGCTCTGCAGCACCCTGGAGAGTCCTGTCTGAGGCACATGCTGCTGGGAAGGCCCTGCCATCACTGCCAGCTGCTCTGCTGTGACGGGGCCTCGACATGAGAGTGAAATGCACATACATCCCCTGTCGATCGGGGCTTCTAAGGGAAATCTAGATGCATCTGATCCCAAAAGACCTGGACAGGCTGATGATACATAGACACACGGGAAAAAAAAATGGATATGCCGACTGTCAGGGTACCTCTCATCCCCTCTCCCTTTACCTCTCTCACTCTCAAACCCCTTAGCTGGCACTTTGTGAGTGTGTGCGCGCGCGTGTGTGTGAGTGATTTTGTGTCAGTGTCAGCACTCTGAGAGGAGGGGGGCAGAAAACTCCCCACGCCAGCGGGTTCCACTGCGCCCCCCACCCGTCCCGCTCCACACAGTTGGGCTTAGCTCCACAAAAGGGGGGATAACAGTTTAACAGTTGCCGTGAAGGGGGGGTGGTAATCCACGGCATAATGGGGCACGCCAATGCTCCCCGCAACCAGTTCATTCTGGACTCGCTCTGCCAGGTTGAGGGCCCCTGACGCCTGGAGGGTCAGGAGACTTGATTAGGACGCTGCCACCCACCTGTTCCCCAAACATCTCCACATCACCCAGGCCTTGTCTCCATTTTACTGTGAAATGAAACTTGCAACAGCACACTAATCCTAACCCTAACACTAACCCTAACCCTAACATTATAAATGGACAGTAATCAGAGGGTGTAAAGAGGCCGGTGGACCGGATGAAACTCTTGTTGTTGGGTCATCGACATCATAAAAGTAAAGATCCCCAGCTTCAGTGTTTAACAGAGGAATTCTCAGAGCATCCCTTTGCAGAGCGTCTTCACAAGGCGTGTGTGTGTGTGTGTGTGTGTGTGTGCATGTTTGTTCAGTATCAAAGAGGATATGAAAAGCGTGCACAGATGCAGCAACATAATAAGGTGCTATGGCAACAGCATCATGAAAGAGTCTGTCCCCATGGTGATCTGAGCGGCACCTCAAGTAGTTTGTGGAAGGAAAAAGGGAAGGCGGGGAGGCGATCGTATTTGGGATCTTAGTGGCCACGCAACACAGCAGTGTCGGAGTTTGTAACACCTTTAACCTTGCATTTTCCCATTCCTTTTTGTCCTAGTGGGGGAAAGAGGAGAAGTCACGGCATTGCTAGAGCTGTCAATCATCCATCTGATAGCAGACTGGGGAAAAAAGTCACATTTTATATTAGGTTACCTGATGCTCAAACACAACATAAAACCAAAGACATTATGTCACAGCAGAATCACTCATGTTTGGTCAAAATATGGACGGTTCTTGTTTCTCTGGTGCTCCCCGCTCAGAGAACGCTCCCTTTCTCCCGATAATTGATATGGAAATCAGTGTGAGCAGCAGTCCTGAGTGGCAGGTGCTCAGGACTCGCACCGACTCGGCTCAGTCCAACAGGAGACGGCTGGGTGAGGAACAGGAATAGCTGTGGAGGATCAGTATTTGGGTCCTTCAAACATGCTTTAAAGACCATCACCGACCACACGTCGCATGCACAGTGTGTCTGGCAGGAGTGGGCGAAAATATACTTTAAAATGTTCCAACCAGATAATGGGTGTTTGATTGAACAAGACACTGTGCAATCCTCTGAAGTGGACACAATCACTTGCGCTCAAAGACAAATCAAGGGCTTCCTGTGATTTTTTTTTTTTTTTTCAGATGTGTGAAATTGCTGCTTTGCTCGAGGAGAGTGACGTATGGTTGAAATAGGTGGAGAAAAGTAAGGGCGTATTTTGGTGGGGCTTTATATGCACACATCCTTGTTTCAGAGGCTTGCAGTGGTACAGGTTTGCCATGACAATAAACACGGCAGGGTATTCTGTGCAGAGGAATACATAAACTTGAAGTGAGGTGAGGTAAGGAGGGGGTGAGGAGAGAGAGGGAGAGAGGGAGGGAGAAAGGGAGAAAGGGAGGGAGGGAGGAGGCTGCTCTCATCAAAGGACCTCTCAGACTCTCCTCCAGAAGAGTTAATGAGCTTTGTAGGAGAGACCCTGAAATCCTCTGACCCAAAACACACTCAGACGGGCTTGACAGATAGACAGGCAGGGGGGAAAGACAGACAGAACTCAAAAAGAAAAAAAGAAAAAAAAACTGAGGACAAGATTCTCACTTTGCTCCGAAATGACGTGGCGTGAGGTAAGCATCATATTTTACTGCCTTGCTGCCATTTTACAGTTTTCAACCTCATGTTTCTCAAATGAAGAAGTGAAACTTCTTACAAAAAAAGTGTCTCACTTGACCAGTTGCTTTCACCAGCGACGGTGTATTTGTACTTGATGGCAGCACTTGAGCCATTTCACAACAATTGTTCATTATTATTATTGTTACATCAGATGAAGTTTATTTGAGTGAACTGTATTTGTAGCTTTATCAAGAGGAAACTGTTTTTAATGACTTTATTGCTCAAGAGAGGGACAGGCTTCATGAGTATCGAGATTCAGTGACAAGAAAAAAGTTGGAGTGAAATGAATCAGGTTATTTGTCGAAAGCTGATTTTGTTTGTTGTTGGGAATTGTGTTGTCTGTGCCCGTCCATATTATAAAGACTAGTGTGCCAACTGTGCTGTACGTAACAAGTTCAAATTCAAGCTTTTAGCATGCCATTTAAAATTTGCTTAATGAAATTAAACTAATTAAAAATACAGCGATCAGTAGATTCTGCATTAATCAGGCTTTGTGCCTGGAAATGATGTGACTCCTTTGAACTGTGTTACTATGAAACGGCTTTTGAGGGCATGTAAGGATACTGATTTGACACGTCTTATTTACCCGAGTATAAAGATGCTTGGTAAGCTAAATATAGGCCCGTCTTTGTTGATGTCTCTTTCCTCTGAGGAGCTACGCAGTCGGCAGTTCTGGCGTGCCATGCTGGCAGAACTGCTCGGCACCCTGGTGTTTGTGAGCGCCGTGCTGGGGGCCTCTGTGCCAGGCCCTGGTGAGGCCCCCGGGGGACCCCTGTACCCAGCCGTGGCAGTGGGTGCGGTGATTGTTTCACTGGGCCACTGTTTTGGAGTGATCAGCGGGGCACAGGTGAATGTCAAACAGCCACACACATGTTTTTTAATTGACTCTGTCTTTATTTTTGTGTTTGCAGTATATCTCAGAACATTTACAGCCACTGACTTCTTTTGAGACTGTTATTTTTCATTGTTTCTGAACATTTTTTGAACATCTAAGCCTCTGTCTGTGTTTCCTGGCCAGGTGAACCCAGCAGTCACTCTGACTATGTTGGCTACACGCAAGCTGGATGTTCTCAGGGCACTTGCGTATGTTGGTGCCCAGTGTCTGGGGGCCTCTCTGGGGGCCGGGGCCCTCTACCTGGCCCTGCCACTGAAATCCACCGCAGACTACTTTGTCAACAAGGTCAGCTCTCCCACATTTGGTGTCTTATTCCAAGCAGGAGGGACAGAAAATGTGTTTCTGAATGCCTTCTGCTCTTTCCGTCTCCTCTCACCCCTCTGTCACCTCTCCCAGGTGCCTATAGAGCTGAACGCGGCCCAGGCTCTGGGGATCGAGGTTTTGTGCACCTTCCAGATGGTCTTCACTGTGTTTTCAGTGGAGGAGCAGCGACGGAGGGAGAGCACAGAGCCAGGAAACCTAGCCATCGGATTCGCCCACATTGCTGGTGTCCTAATAGGGGTAAGAGTGGCTCTCATTCAAATCGCTCTCACTCTGTATGGCAAAAATAATCCACTTGAGATTAATTTATGAGAATAAAGAAAGAGCAAATACGGCCGTGTTCATTTTTCATTCAGTTTCTTCTAACTGCTTGGAGGTGTGTTAAATATCTAAATGTGGAAAAGCACGGTACTCACTGTTATTTAGCTGTTATTTATGGGAATAGCCAACAGTAGATCAGCAATTATGGAAGTAGAAAATAGTCGTCTTTCAAAGTCCGAGGTCAGGGTGATGGGTAGAACATAGAAAATCAGTTTTTTTTTTTTTTTTCAGGTTCAATCCCAGTCCTTGAGCACATTTTATTTTTCACTGCCTCATACTGCCTCAGTGGTTTGATCTCCAGTTTCACACCTCTATATGTGGAGCATGTCTCCATTTCCATTTGGATTTTCCTCCCACATTCTGAGGACATGCAAGTCACGTGGATTCAAGACTCTAAAATGCCCACAGGTGTGTGTGTGTGTGTGTGTTACTGTCTGTCACTCAGTGATGGACTGGCAACCTAGCCATGGTGTTTCCCTCTGCCCAGTGCATGGTGGGATAGGCTGTACCCCTTCATAACTCCCCATAAATGGAACAGCAGGTAAAGAAAAGAAATGACTGGAGATCCACGTTGCACTTGTTTCTGACCGGGTGTGTTTCCCATCCAATGGCCTTAACCCACAGGTGATAAACAGGCCCACTGATTTTGAATGGCTGTGTGTGTGTGTGTGTGTGTGTGTGTGTGTGTGCTTTCAGGCACGGTTCTCTGGTGCAAGTATGAACCCTGCACGCTCTCTGGGCCCAGCCATCATCACTGGCTTCTGGGAAAACCACTGGGTAAGAGACCCAGAAATCCAGTGTTTTCTGTGTCCTTGTATCGTATTGTCTTTCAACACGCTTCGCTTTTTTCCCCACCCTCAGGTTTACTGGATAGGACCCGTGACAGGCGCCATGCTGGCCGGCATGTCCCATGAGTTCATCTTTGCGCGCAGTGCGTCCCGGCAGAAGCTGGTGGCGTGCCTGACCTGTAAGGATATTGAGATCGTCGAGACAGCCAGTGTGTCCCGATCATCGATCTCCACCGTCACTCAGAATGCCACGAGAGCCAAGCAGGCCAACAAACAGGAGAACAACTGAGCACACATGCACTCACACATACACACACACACACAAACACACACACCATTCTGCAATATCACAGTGATGTTTAAAAAGATGCATAGTGTTGAGTACATCTATGTTGTGTAGATCAGGGATGGGGAGCAGCTTAAAAGGGCTTTAAGCTGTGTGTGTGTTTGTGTGTGAGGGTAAATTTATCACATAGGAAACCGGCATGCTGTTCAAAACCTCGCAACTCCAATCTTGGTGTCACCGATGTTTTCTCTTCCTCCGAGAGTTTCCCACCCTCAGGCTAATGAAACCTTTTCAAACACCATCAGATAAACTCAAAAATACATGACATGAAATACATGAAAACAGGGCATTTTTATTAGTGCTCAAGGGACAGTTTGGAGATATGGGGTTTTCAGTGGACATTGAATTATACATGAAGGAGTACAACGTGATTTACAAATTAATAAGTAGCAATTACCAAAGGTAGGCACACAATGCTTAAATTTGACACCAAATTATTTGAAGAGTTTGACAGTATATTCTGCATAACGCTAATCCTTTACAAGTTCAAAACACCTTATGAATCATTATTTTAACAGGATTAGTACTATAATTTGGTATTACTGTCAGCATGGACCTCAAACATCCCAACACCGGCCCCCAACATGTGACAATATGGTCCTCTTTGTACCTACACGAAAGCATTGTAGTATTTGTCATGTCCTGCAGATGGATTTTTTTTTCTGTGTAAAACCAAGTAATAACATGTAAAATAATAGCCAAGCCACCAATGGGAAGGTTACCTCGAGTTTCAGAGGCCATTGTGTCCCAACACATTACACACACACATATTGGAAGTTCACATAGTTCTCAAAAATGTGCAAAAAGAAAATTGTTCAGAATTTGTGTTGCTGTTTCCAGCACATATTGGAGAAAAAGTGATATGGGAGCTGCATTTAAAAAGGCCCAGTGTGACCCATGCATTGTGTAGTCACCAAGCACCGGTACCAGGGGTATAGATAAAGATTTCAGTGTTGCTACTTCCACGTTTGTTCATCAATAGTCATTACACAATATGTGATGTAAACTCATTGAAATTCTACTAAAAAAGACCCTTATGCCCGCGACACTCAGTCGTATTTCATGCCTGTGAATGCTTTGAAATGCTAAACAGGCCCTTGCCCTGCTCCGAGGGTTCAATGATGTTCTCAGTCAGTCGTCATCTCTCTCATCTCTGTGCCTATCAGCGTCCGTCTCTTCTCCAAGGCCTCCTATTCACAATTAAATAGATATTCATACCTCTGTAATGGCTCTACACAAACACCCTCACTGAAAATAGCTGTGTAATTAGCAACCAATACAGAGTGTGTGTGTGTGTGTGTGTGTGTGTCTGTGTGCTTGTGGGTGGATGGGTGCGCCTGCATGTCAGTAATAGTGTTTGTTTTTTGTAAGTACTTACAATAAGAGTTTGTTTGTGTGTATTGCCCTTTGTGTGATATCGTTCGCATTCATGAGGCCTAAATTCATATTTGTACATCTTTGGTATAAAGTTGCCATGTTTGCTCTGTTTAAAAAAGTGTTTTGAGACAAAAACACACTGCACAATGTATTATCCGGATATCCTCTAACTCTTCTAGAATAAACCGCACTGGCGATCAGTATTACAACTGCATTGTGAGTTTATCTTTGGAGCACACACATGCACTCAAAATATGCACATCAAACTTGTTCCATCGATTTTCTCGTACACAGCCACTGACACGGCACCAAACAATTTTGCACACAAACACACAGCCACCCACACACACACACCCCCACACACACACGCACCACATACACAATAGCTATATAACTGCCACAAGTGCAGCCAGCATTTTGCATTGTGTGTTTTTTCTAACATGTATAAAAGGGAGTTAAAACTGTGAGCTCAGCATTCTCCATTCATCGGCCCCCCTGTCCAGTGATGGCTCTCGACTGGTCAGCGCGATGCCCCAGTACTGGTCAATAACCCCCCTGTCCCCCAGATCCCCTGCCCTGCAGCACCTCCCCCTTTCCCCAGCCCCACGCAGAGAATTTTCAGGGCTTTGGTTGGACATCCTCCTGCAATACCCCCAACTACCCCCCATCCCAACACACACACACACACACACACACACACATACACACACACTCTCACACAATGCAAACCTCTGGCTAATCAATTCTGCTCGGAGCAGACAAGCACCTCCTGGAAGCCCCTGTCAGAAAAGAATACAGAAACCACTATGCATGTAAATTATTATTAATTGTTTATTTCTTGTGGCTCGGTGTTTTTTTTCCACGCTCCGTTTCAATCTTACTCAGTCATCTCCCTGGTTTTCTCCATCCTTTGCACCTGTTCACCCGATTGCTGGTTTTGACACCGCATGATGGTGCAGACAGACACCGCTGAAGGCCCCCGAGTTCTGAGTCAAATTCAAGGTTGTTATTTTTGTCGAAAGTGCATATGGCTCATGAG
This sequence comes from Myripristis murdjan, assembly GCF_902150065.1. NCBI lineage: Eukaryota > Metazoa > Chordata > Actinopteri > Holocentriformes > Holocentridae > Myripristis > Myripristis murdjan. The sequence continues at coordinate 20,452,353 of NC_043986.1, read as the reverse complement.
TCTCACCAGTAACCAGTCAGCACAAGAGAGAGAAATTTCTTTTAGCTGCACTCTTAAAGGCTGATTATTGTCAGCACTGGTTGATGGTAAAAGTGTTCCCAAAGCAAATCTAACAGATAAATAAATAAGGCCAGTAAATGTGATGATATACTTTAGCAAAAACCTAAAAAATTTGTGATCCAGCACGTTTGCTTGGTAGAATTTATCAATGAACCAGAGAATGCACGATCAAGAGAGGTATTACCGGTCTCTTGAAGTACCTGGGTGACTTCTGTGCTCATGTTTAATATCTTTTTTTTTTATTAACTAAACTGGTTCCTGTTCATATGTGGCCCACATGCTTGTTACAGACAATGGTTTCACAGGGTCAGGCATTTCAGTGTATGGGTCAGTTCAACGCTGTTAGCTTTAGGCTCTTCCGTCCGGGGCCCCAACTGTGGATCACTGCATTATCTCTGTGTGCGCGCGTGTGTGTGTGTGTATGTGTGTTTGTGTGTGTGCATACATGTGCGTGTGTTTGTGCATGCATGTGTGTTTTCTGTCCTTCACCATCAGCACTTGTCTCCCATGGTTATGACAGTTATGATATGTCAACAGATGACATACGCCCTAAAGAAAAAAATCTGTCCGCTGTGCTCCAGATGCTCCTCTCCACGACTTGTTTCTCCCTTGATTCCCTGAATAAAAATACTTTAATTTCTCTCTCCCTGCCAGCTCATCTCTTTACCCCCCCACACCAAATGTTCCTTATGAAATCTCATCTCACTCTTGCTCTATGTGCTCCTCTCCTCAGATACACTGTCTGTCTTTCTGCCTCGATCTGTTGCAGGGGGGCGACAGAGGGGTTAAGTTTGTTTGATTTGGGATGTCCAGCATTGCCGCCCCCCGCCCCTGGCCCTGCAGGGGGATTATGGCGTCACCTGGGGCCCCTGGGGGGGTATTATAAAGCCCCCGTCTGGCCCTCTCCCCTCCGTCAGAGAGGCTAAAAGGTCCACAGGACACTCTGTCTATCCCTGTCTCTACTTTAGAAACACCCCTTTAGCATTGATGCCCACCTCCTCTTGACAAGTCATCCTACCTGAGATCTCCACCCACACTCCCACTCCCACACATCTCACACCTATGTCTTTGCGACAGGTGGACAGAGGTGGAAAGCGAGCACAGCTGAGTTGACTTTACCAACCCAGTTCACGGCTTGGTAGAGATCTGTTGAGTGGATTCGTCTGTCGACGTCAACAAACTGTTTTGTCTTTGAACTGATTCTCTGATTGTTGCCAAGTTAGGTGACTACAAAAGGGAGATCACTTTTTGTCATTTTGGCATTTGAAGAGTGTGAACGGACCGAAAAGGTACGCATTTGCCTTTTCTAGACTCACTGACAGATTTGTCTTTAACAAACCTTCTTCGTTCGGTGGGGAGCCTCAAGTGAACAGTCACCATGTGGGAGTTCCGGTCCATGAATTTTTGGCGGGCGGTCTTTGCAGAGTTCTTCGGGACCATGTTCTTTGTGTTTTTCGGCATGGGGGCTGCCCTGCGCTGGACCACTGGGCCTCACCATGTCCTACATGCGGCCCTGTGCTTTGGGCTGGCAGCTGCCACCCTCATCCAGTCCATCGGCCACATCAGTGGCGGCCACATTAACCCTGCCGTTACCTTTGCCTACCTTGTCGGCTCACAGATGTCTCTTTTCCGTGCCATCTTCTACATGTTCGCCCAGTGCCTGGGTGCCGTCGCTGGGGCTGCCGTGCTCTATGGGTGCACACCTAACAACATGAGAGGCAACATGGCGATGAACATGGTAAGGACCCACAGTGGCTTTTCTAGAAACCAGTCAAGTTGAGAAAAGCTAGCACGAAATTTTAGGGTCATTTGATAATTTGTTTATCATCCTTGGAAGATACATACATTTAAAGAGTCTATGCTTTCTTCAGTCTTGTGAGGGAAGATTGCACTGATGATATTAACTATGCTGCTAGGAGCATCTGAACACCACATAGGAACTATGATACCTCTATTGTGGACTTAAGCTTGTTTTATGAAAATAACCAGGCCATCTATTTAGATCACATTTGCTGAAATCTACATATCCAAATACTCTCCTCTGTCTAGTTAAGTGAAATAATAAGAAACAGTTCATTTCAAGATGATTCTCAAATTCAGATAGCCTTCCACCTCATTAGATATGAAGTAAATGCACCGTAAACCTCAGGGGTGATTTCTCTGACATGTGCCATTTACATTTTTCTTTCCTCTGTGTCTCCAGCTGCAGCCTGGCATCAGCCTGGGAATGGCCACCACTGTGGAAGTGTTCCTCACCATGCAGCTTGTGGTGTGCATCTTCTCCGTGACTGATGAGAGGAGGAATGGACGCATGGGATCTGCTGCTCTCTCCATTGGCTTCTCTGTCACCATCGGACATCTCATGGGGGTGAGGACCACAAAGAGACACAGACAAACACAGACGCTCACATATGTACATTTACACAGCACCACACAGTGAAAATACCTTTGACTCTGTGTTTTAGATGTACTACACTGGTGCTGGAATGAACCCTGCTAGATCCTTCGCCCCTGCTGTGCTCTTCAGGAACTTCATCAACCACTGGGTAAGATCCACAACTCACACTGCAGATATTAATCACTTTTTTTTTTTTTTTTTAACTTTGACTCGATTTTCAACAGGGATTGTTAGTAACTGGAAAGAGGTCTACTGAAGCTAATGTGTGTTGTGGCAGGTGTACTGGGTTGGGCCCATGATAGGAGGTGCTATGGGCGCTCTTCTGTACGATTTCATGCTGTTCCCACGCATGAGGGGTCTCTCCGAGCGCCTGGCCACACTGAAGGGCAGTCGACCCCCCGAGGCCGAGACCCAGCAGGACACCCGCGGGGAGCCCATCGAGCTCAAGACGCAAGCCCTATAAACCGGCCCCCGCCCCCCTCCAACTGGGGCTGAGGGATGAGGGACAAGGCCCTGTGTACGCCAACCCCACCCACACTGCCCCACCCACCCCCACATGCACCCTCACACCCCACCCTGACAACCGACACACACAACTAACCTAACACACATAGACACGCTGACTAACAAATGCCAACAGCATAACTGATACCACTGTAAAAACACACAAAAGATACACACACACATACACGCACACACACTCACACACACACATACACAGATACATACACACACACACACACACACACACACACAAACACACACACACACACACAGGTTCACAACCTTCAACCTCAACATGCAACGAGACTCCTCTCCCCCCCATTTCCTCACTCTGTATCCTGAACTGGACATTTGTGATTTTGATAAATGGCAACCAGAGCCTGAGCCAACTGCCTCGCTGTCTCCCCCTGTCTGCTTCCTCCTTCCAGCCAGGGCTTTTTTTTTTTTTCTCCTTTTTCTGCCGCAGCTGCACACACACAACAGAGGAATGTGCGGATCCCAGATCTAGCGGAGAGGTTTGCGGAGGGGGGATGTAGGAAGTGGGGAGACCAGGGGGGGTACGGGCAGGATGAGGGTGAGGTGGGGATGTAGGTATACGGGAAGGGTAAGAGGGTTTGGGGTGGGCAGGTGAGGGCTTAGTAGAGGGGTGGGGGGTTGGGATGTAGATGGGGGTTGGGGTTTGGGCAGGGTAGAGAGGGCAACACTCTGGGTTTGTAGTCGTTTAAGGTTGAGTTAGACCAGTGAAGATGGGCATGCTTTTCATTATTCATCTGAATTTATCTCTCCATTTTTTTTTTCCAGTTTCATTTTGTTTTCTGCACTTCAGACACAAGATGTGGATGTATGATACCATTAGATTTTACCAGGGTTTCATTTTTCAAATCACTACATTTTATCTGTGTGTTTGTGCGTGTGTGTGTGAGTTTGGATGCTTCTGCAGTATGTGTGTGTGTGTGTGTGTGTGTGTGTGCGTGCATGTGTGTGCGTGCGTGCGTGCGAGTGTGAGCGTGAGAGTGAGCGAGTGCATGTGTGTGCCCGCGCGTGTGCCTGTATGTATGAGTGTGTTTGCAAGTGAGTGTGTGTGTGTGTGTGTGTGTGTCTGTATGTGAACGTGGTGTGCGATCGAGTTTGCAGATACAGTACTTTTTATTTTGTTTTATTTTCATTACCACTCTCCTGTTCGTACCATGACTATGTTCATTTTGTCATCAATTTTTAAGACATTATCATTTCTCCTCCCCTCACTGTGGTATTTGCTATGATATTCATTTTTACATAAACCATCTGCTTTTTTGTTCTGAATCAGCGCAATCCAAAGGAAATGTTGTATCCCAGACTTTGACCAGGTCTGTTCACTGCAGATCGGCCGTGCAAGCTTTACATTGAGTCTTATTATTTGATCCTTACTGGGAGCACAAGGCAGTTTCAATGATATTTAAATGATAATAAACATAAAAAGTTGATACAAAGTTTGTCTCATTTGTGTTCATTCATTTCTTTCTTTCTTTTTCTTTTTCTTTTTCTTTTTTTTTTTTTGAGGTATGGGGTTTAGGGGAGGCTGTACACTGCAATAAACAACTGTGGCCACAAGATGGCAAAAAGAGCATATGTCAGACTAACACTTGTGAGGTAACAGCTCACACTGGTAAGTGCACACCAGGGGAAATTATGCTTTCATAGGCATGGTGCAAATACGACTGGAAACAGCGAGATATGAAGGGGTCGGGGCAGGGAGTTCTAGTTAAGGGAGGGGTTATTTGGGTAGAACAAGGTCCACCCCAAAGACAGACTATTGCTTTAGTCTGATAAGAAAGATGGTGGGGAGATGGTTGAAATGAACACATATATTTATCTTCCACTGTCTTCTGGTTGGAGCACCATAGTTGGTAAACCACATGACCCTGCATGCCCTCCTGACAAACAACAACAATGATGAACAGCCCGGTTGCTTCAGAGACCAAGAGCCGCAACTTTTACATGAATACGTTCAAACATTTCTGGGGCAGAGTGCAGCCATTCTCTTCGCACAAAGGCAGAGGGTGTTTGTTTAACTTCACTTCACTATGTCTTCGTTCATTTTATCCATAAGACCTCCTGCTGCTGAAATGTTTCTCTTATTTCGGACATGCAAGTCATTTAAAAAAAAAAGACCCCTGTGATGGAACTGAAGAACACAGATCAGAAAATGTAACTGCATCTATTTGTTTTTCCTCACAGATGTTATGGACATTCATTTGGAAAGTGACTACACTGTAGGTGCCGCCATGAGCCTCTGGTGTTTGGATAGTGCTGTGTAGGTCAAGGCTGCGGGTTATCTGCTATACGGCTTGACAGCAGCTGTTTCCCACAGATATTGAAGGTGCACTTTACTAAATAGCCGGCAAATTACATATGAAGTTCATTTGTTCTTCAGCAGTGAGCAGATCACAGTGACAGGCGGGAGGATGAATGTGTTCAGTGATTACAGTTCCAACTATCTAACTTCTCCTGAATTGTTTTTTTTTTTTTTTTTTTTTTTAAGAAAAAATTCCAAGAGGTGTATTTCAAACACACATGATTGATACATTGCGTAAATAAGGCAGCTTTGGAGTTGCTGTAAAGGTTATTTTTTCAATTTGACAGAACTAGCTAACGTCTCCTATAGTCCTCAAGTCTGTATGCTAAGCTAACATGAAATGCTACCAATAGGAACCGAACCACTGGACGTACAGAGGTGAAAACGGTATCGAACATCTTGCCTCAGTGAGGGTGAGTTGGAGAAATGTTGGAGTATCCCTTTAAAGTGTCTGCAGTTTTATCACTCTCAGAAAAGATCACATCACTTTATTCTTTAGAAATATTCTTTTTATTTTGCATATTTGTTGTTTTTATCTGCTGTATGGCTTAGTTGTAGACAACTAAGGTGGTGCGACGGCACCGACAGACTCGAATACCATCGCTGAGGCTTCTGTCTCTCTTCTGCAGCTGGGGAAGACAAAGGAGCAACTCTGACAGTTACAATGGGCTGGAATAGGAGCTGGGTCCTGACACTGGGGTATACTGCTTCTTTCTCTTTCTTTCACACACACACACACACACACACACACACAAACTTACACACACACTGTCTCACTCGCTCATGCATACACACAGAAAGGCAGCCACCAAAAACACACATTCACCCACATTCAGTAAAAATGCATGTGCAGTCTGTGCACGTTTGTCAGTCTTTACACACACACATATATGTACACATTTGCTTGATATGTATTGACAACTATGTAATTTAAGTATTGCGAGACAAAATAGTCCCTAGAGGTCAAATCCAGCCCCTTCTGCGCTAAGATTTAGAGGTCAAAAATAGCCTAAGCTGCTGCAAGAGTTTCACTAACAAAGTATTTCTCGGAGTAATATTCTACAAGTAGCAATACAAAAAGGATACATCAGTGTTGCCTACCTCACTCACGTTCACCCTACTTGCATATTCTGTTAAATTGTGATTATCGTTGTGTAATAACTTGCCAGCAGTAGATAAAAGGAACAAAAAGGAATCTGTCAGTCATAAAGAGTATAAACTTTTTTTTGTTCACTTGAGAAAAGAGTCTAATATATAAATGACGAACACGTATTGAACCACATACAGAGAGAGGTTTCTAAGGCCATGGACAGAAAGGTAACCTTAAAGAAGAGGTAATTGGACCTGCATTTCTGAAAGAGGAACTGGCTCTCAGCTTGGTCAGTGTCCAGCATTCAGCTCAGTACCTTTGGAAGAACTGCAGCCGCAGCATCATGTCAAACAGATATATTTCTCATTGTCCGTACCCGTCTCGCCCTCCAGCAGTCTCATAGTTTGCTTCCTAAGCCCAAACTCTATTGTGCGGGCCAGGGATAAGAGCGCTAATTTCCCATATTTTATCACATCCTCTCATTCCAGTCGCTGACTTTTGCCACTTTTGAAAAACATTCATACACTACGCTGACAGGAGCAGTTTAACATTTCTCCTTTACTTTAACAACAAGAATATAAAAAATGGGAATGAGAGTGCTTCCTAAAAGCCCTTTGGATTACGACACTCTCTCTCCCTGGTTACCCAGTCTCATCCTGATGTCCCAGGCCTCATCGCAGCAGTCACACTGTTTTGAGTCATTGGTAATGACAGTTCGGGCCCCCGTCCGGCTGCTGTCTGGCCTCCTCAGAGCTTTACTGCATGCGGTCCGGCTGGTGGAGAGGGTAATGCAGGAAGGCCGAAGGCGGGGTGGAGATGGCAGTGAGCGGGGCGAGGGGAGCATGGATGGGAGTAGGAGGGGTGGGAGGTGCGGTAATAGCGGCTCCCGGGGTGGCAGGAGAGAAGCTGTAACTGAGATAGCCAGCAGAGGGCGACGGTGAGGGGGTGTAGGGGTACTGCTCCAGGCCCGTGGGGGCATAGTGGGTGTAGGCGGAGCTGTAGTCCAGGTAGGGGGAGGTGAGCGCTGTAGCTGATGGACTGAGCTGGGACTGGAGCACCAGGCTGGGCTGGAGGAAGGCTTGGGGGTACACACACTGCTGGGCAAGTCTGGACACACAGAACAGAAGAACAAGGTTACTACTACACACAGAAACACACACACAGATATACTACATCACAAATCAGAGGACGAACCTGCAGTTTCACACAGTGTACTCAAATTTCCACGTCTGAAACACTTACGCTCTGATCGAGTGAGTTAAATGAACAGCAAAGGAATCCAAAGGCTAAAGCCATAATGTCCAGAATATAGACACGACCCACATCCCTGAGCCCCAAGAGGCATGAAGTGTGAGGTGAAGAAAGGAATAGCTGTTGACATTAACCCATTCACACACGCACACACACACACAGATCCAAACACACAGGCTGCAGATTTGTCATTTCAACGGGATATCTGAAATCTGATTCTGATGCTCAGAGTTCATGAGATATTGTATCCAAACTTGATGTGAAAATGGATTTAGTTATTTGCATTTGAAAGCTGGCTACATTAGTTTCCCACTCTTTCTCCATGTCATTCGATCTTGGGCTGAACAATCAATTGAAATATGATCGAAATCACGAGGCCAAGTGCGATAATTAACTTTTTTGATAAAGGTGGAATACTGTACTGTGGTCGTATTCTCCAGACATAAAAAAAACATGTTTGTTTGGTGCAGATCACAGCAAAAATCAAAATCATAGTTTTTTCAGGGAAAGTGAAAATTATTTAGCAAAACTGATCATTCCCCCTAAAATCATGAATAATATTGCAATCGCAATATCTCAAAATAACTGCAATACGATTTTTTTTTCTTACAATATTTTCACTCCAATTATATCTTACATATACATTTAGGCATGATTTTAACCCTAATACATAGTACACCGATTACAACACAGTTCTGACCACTTCCATATGTGCTTTGAGCAGTTTCTGTGTATTGAGACTTTGTTGTTTCTTGGTGTGATCTGTTGATGAATTTGCATTGAAACAGCAGGTGCAACCACACACAAACAGAAATATAGCTGCATATTTAACATAAATAAACCACACCACAAACACACAAACACACAGCTGAATGGGCAAGGCTTTCGGCCAGGCCAGATATACTTGCCGCCAATCTTTATACGCCAACAGTCATCCATTATCCAGAAAGGCCTTTAACAGCAATTATCACCACCAGTGTTAACGCCTTAAAATAGACCCTCTCCCTCGTGCATAAGATTAATTAGCGCACTGTCAGAGAAATGACAAGCTTTGTTCTGAAATGAAATATCCTTGATTTAAAAATGTAACACCGAGTATTCACATTTTTTTTAATTACTATCAGTTGTTTTCCTGAAATAATGAGGGATGAATAATGGATGTTTTTTTTTTTTTTTTTTTTTTTTTTTTTTTCAAAACATGCTGTCTTTGAATGTGGAAATCAAACTGTTTATTGCACATACAAGAAAACACAGAGAATTCACACTCACTCACAAACACACACACAGACACAAGTGCAAACTGCCACAGCAGAAGCAGGGGTATCAGATCTGTGGGACTCCGAGCCGCAGCAATAATGAGAGACAAACTGTTCTACTGTCCTCCTCTATTCACTCATGCCCTTGCCTGGGGCTGCCCACTTAACCTGAACTGCCTCAGTTACATCTGGCAGCAGCAACAGTGATTATATCAGAAGAACTAGGTTACACTGCACTTAAGCAAAAACAACAGAACATGACAGTGTTTAACGCTTACATTCCCAGGAACAGCGCCTGCAGCCCACAGCCATTAACCTGACAGCAACCTTGTCACTGAAACTGTGTCGGGATGGCTGATCAGCGCGCTGCCGCTGCTTACCCCCAAACACAGCGAGAGCAGGGATCAGGTGTGCTTACACAACAAACACTGGGCTCGGGCCTGTTCACACCCTCTTAGCTGTATACACAACACGCACACATGCACACAGACACACACACACACGAGTATCCATGCATGCCTCACATTCTCTCACATGTAAAAACTTTTGCATGACTGAAATGTTGAATTTTCATGACCTATATATACATCAGACCAAAAATCTAAGCACACCACAGATTCAGTGACCTTATTAAAGTTGTATTCTGTGAGGAAAATGAAAATAATGTGAACGCAATGAAAAATAAATGTTTGGTGAATAGGTAGATATTGTTTTTTTTTGTTGTTTTTTTTTTAAACTGGAGGCTGATACAATTTAGTGATATTCTATGACATGTACCAATAATTTGCATTTCTGCTTTATTTGATTGACAGTAGAGAGAGACAGGAAAGGCAGGGGTGAGACAGGGGATGACCTGCAGCAAATGGCCTGGTCTCGGATTCAAACACAGGAGGCTGTGTGGTGCGTGCTCTACCAGGAGAGCCACCGGGGAACCCCGCAAAAATTTCTTAAATTCCCTGACTTCCCCCATCTGGGACAGATGTTTCAAAATTCCCTGACGCATGGGAATCCTGCGTATATTCCAGTGATCAAGCAGTGCTGTCGGCCACAGCTGAAGATTGTGCTGAGAAGAAGAGACTGTGGATTGGGCTCCACTGATCTGTCACACACCATTTCTGAGCCTCTGCTGCCTGTTTTGGGCAAAAACAGTGGGGATCCAGTATTTTTAATGTAAACCTGATTGACCCAACACAGCGTCTGATGAAACACGGGGTGACTTGTTTGCTAATCCTTTACCAGGTTAGACATAAATTATTTTAAGAACAAAAATCTCTTTTTCTTTTTTTTTTTTTTTCCCAGGGAGACCGGGCCAAGGAAGGAGCATCACGACAGGCATAAAAGCTGCATGAAACTACATGTAATGTCAAAATACAGTCAAACGCTAGTACAAGTCCACAGAGGCCCGTAACAGTGTGTTCACCACCCCCAGCCCTCTCGCTCCATCAGTGTCTCCCTGAGCAGAAGTGCACTGTCATTGCCACGGCTGCTGCTTCCCTGCCTGCGCACTGCGCTGACTGATCCAATGTGACAGTGGCATCGTACGAGAGGGAGCTGCGCCTCGCCTCCTTCCTCCCCATGCCTGGCATCATCACTGGCTGTCAAACATATACACACACACACACACACACACAGGGGTAAAGACATGCACACATGCACGCACACAGTGATGAGCGAACTGGATTCACAGTTAGTGCTGCACACACACACACACACACATGCACTTTAATGACCATGTGCACGTAAGCATTGTGCTCAGATACTAGTTCCCTAAAGAGTGTGTGTGTATGTGGGGAGGTGGGGGGGTGGGCGCGGGCATGGCAGGGTTAATTGGCACAGCTGGATGGGTATATATGCTCACTAACGGACCCACAAGAGCAGAATAACCTCCCCGTGCTCAGCTACTCCCTCACAGCCAGCGTCCTCTCCCTCTCTCTCTCTCTCTCTCTCTCTCTCCAGTCATCCTTCTCTTCCTCCCCTGTCCTTTTTCAAACCAGCAGGGCAGGAGATAGGACGCACTGAAGCTTTGCCGTTACAAACAACATCCACAGCTAGTTTCTCCCCCCTCCGCCCCCCGCCCGCGCCCTGCCCCGCCGCCGCTGGTGAGCAGGGGTGAAGGCTGAGGTCAGGACTCCTTGGGCGAGAGTGAGCGAGACGCGGAGGAGAAGTCAGAGATGCTGAGAGGTGAAGGATCAGCCATCATATCTCTCATGCCTTAGGACAGTGATGCTTTTAATAGTTAGGGATGAGAGGAGGGTGAGTCAGTCAAAGAGACAAACACACACACACACACACACACATAAAACGACTGTCCGCCCTCTCTCTCTCTCTCTCTCTCTCTCTCAAACACACACACACACATACATACCCAGGCCCTCCTACACGCACGTACACACACATAGCTCGCGGGAGGGTGAGACAGAAAGGCCAATGACAGCAGTGGACGGTCAGCTCTCTGACAGCGTTTAGGAAGCAGAACTTGATTAGCCGAGCCGACTGAATATCCACCAGAACGCTGCATGTTTCTGGGCTGTGGCGAATAACATGAGGAGGCGCAGATCCTAACGCGTCTCTCAAACAACACCGACTGCAACAGGGGGGCTTCGTGCGTGATATCAAAACCTTTCAACGTCTTTTTTCTTTTTTGTTAAACTGGGCTTTTGGTAATAGGGGATCGTACAGATGCACTGCTGCTAATTGGGTCCCAGGGTAAGAGCAATAAACACCTGAGGGCTCCCACACAGAGAGAGAATGACGACCAGAGGCGCAGACTAGACGAGGGAAGGAGAGAGAAAGTAAGATAATTTGGAGGGAGAGGACTGAGCAGGAAGGCAGTGAAATAGATAAGAGCGGAAGGGAAGAAAAAGAGAGAGAGAGATAAATTGGTAGAGCAAGTGAACATGGTGAGTTGACATGACGTCGCCCACAGAGGCTGTCTGAGTGATTCACGGATGTTTCAGCGAGGAACATTTTGCACTCTGCAGTGTGTGTGTCTGTGTGTGTGTGTGTGTCTCATACGCAGCGAGGAGCTGTGGCGTCCTGTCTACCACCAGCCTCAAAGCTTCACTGAACCTAGCCACAGGTGTGTGTGAGTGTATGTGTGTGAGTGTGTGTGTGTGTGCGTTGACTCCTTCCCTGTCTCACTGCCTCAACAGGAAATACTCCCCCACCCTAAACCTCTAAATACACTCACCACACATCCATCGCCTTCCTCTCCACCCTCTTTCTCTCTCTCTCTCTTTCTTTCTCTTTCACAAAAAATAAAAAAAGGAAGAGCAGAACATGTTTTGAATAAATCTCACTTCTCTATCAACATCCTGGCATCTGCTGTACCTGCCGACCGACGGATGATAGCTTCCTCTGACACAACTGTGCCGGCTTTGGGTCCTACAGGCAGACAGTAGGCAGCCATGGGCGACACCACCACCACCACCGCCCCCCACCCCTGCCACCGCCGCCGCCCTCGCTCGGCTGTAGCTCTAAGCCACGTCTTGGCATCAGCCGGTGCTCCATCCGCTTCAAAAGTGAAAGCAAACACGCCAAAACAGCGGCAGACAACGCAGCGGGGCTTTGTTTGAGTTTGTCTTTGTTGTTTGCTGTTTACGGATGGGAGTGTGACAGGCAGACGGAGACGGTGCCATGTGTGAGCCGCGGGGCCCCCCGAGTCCCCTGGGAGCCCGGCAGCAGAGAAGAGGAGTGGGGAGCGGAGGAGCGAAGAAAAGACCTGTCGCCATGTTTAGATATATTTTACAAAATGACTGCTGACACGGGGATCAGCTTTCCCCTTTACTGCTGCTGAGGTTTCTCCACCAGTGGGACCTCAGCAGTGATCCCACATTAGCACAGATCAGTGCATCAGTTTGTGCATCGCTTACAGTCGTCAGCGGGGGAGGCTGAAGGCAAACACTCGAGGCTAGACAGCTTAAAGGGACAGGAATAGTTAATTATAACGTGTCATTTCAGCCTATAAAAACACTCGAGTCGGTATTAAAGCTGTTGAGCTACTGACAGCAGAATCTCTTGGCTGTTGAAATCACCCGCTCCTTCACGGCATGATTGAGGAGACTGAATATTCTTTTCAGAGAAATTAATTTCAGATTCACAGATCTGCTTTTATACCGCCATGAAACCGTCAACAAACGTGAACAACCTCTCGATCTGAAATCCAACCATCAAAGCACTGAAATCGGTGGAACCTCTGGTGCCTCTGTGTGACGCCCTGAAGAGCTTCATATTCCTGATGAAGCAAAAAATTTAGCCGTTTGTTTTTGTCATTCCTAAAATGAATGTCCTTTCAAAAAGGGGTATTTATGAATTTGGCTGTGGTCTCGTTATGGCAGCGGTGACATCTCGACTTGGGATGTGGTTAGCGTTAGGGTTAGGGTTAGGCAAAGAGATTTTTTTTTTTTTTTTTTTTAAAGAAACATGAATGGGAAAATCTTTATTGAAACATGACACTTCACTTTCAGCTTAGACTCATCAAGTCTAACAAGTCATAAGTTAAAGGAATTAAGCCAAAGATTTTTTTTTCTGGCAAATGTATTCCTTTAAATAGACACAGTCACTGTTTTTTTTTTTTTTTTTTTGTGGATGTGGTGGACAGAAATGTTGAGCGGACACATTCTGGGTTTTGCAGCGGGTCAGTTTGCGTAACGTTGGTGTGACTTTTAGCACAGCGATACACGAGCTGTAACAACAGACATAACATGTTGTCATTAAACCGTTTTGAAAAGAAATGCAAAGACACGTGCTGGTTTTGGAGTCACACAGCCTTTTAAAGCCTCTGACTTGGAAACAAACGCTGCTGCCTTATGCTGGTGTTTGAGAAGGAACATTTTATAATTTCTCTCAACAACTGAATCTGCAGGTGTTTCAACAGGTTGGTAAACAAAGAGCCGCACTATTTGCATTTGTGTGTTTGTGTGTGTGTGTGTGTGAGAAAAGACATTTTGCTGTATTTCAGCAGCCTATAAGGCGTCAAAGCTACTGCCTTCCCTCGAAGGAGAGACAAAGACCAACTCCCTGTTCTTTAAATGTCCGTCCTCTGTCTGAGAGAGGCATTCAATCTACCCATCATCACTCATTCATGGACTCATCTGGGTCAGCCTCAATTCCCTCATCACTCATTCAGAAATTGAGGACTGCAATATTAATAGCACTCAGAGCCGCTGAGATTTTAACGGGCCTTTCTGCAGCCACAGAATCATAATTTAGACTCATCCTGACATCCCTATAGGAGGGTGAGAGGAGGTCCTATCCACAGTGCAGCAACATATTCCTTAAAAGATTAATTTCATTCACCTGAGGTTCACCTTTCAACACCTGTAAAATATAGAAGTGTGTCAGCTCTGTGTCATTTCAGGACTAACTTTCTATCCGCCTAAAAAAGGCACTAAAATGTGTTTTTGTTTTGTACTATTAATCAGACTGTTCTCGACTAACCCTAACCCGAGACCTAAAGAGTCTTTACTGTTTCCTTTTCTTCACACCAACACTTAGGGGACAAAAGAGAGCTCATCATGTTTAAACTACTGTGTGTTTTCGACCCGGACGCTTTCTTCCTTAGTAATCGGCCGCTTGCTAAAACACATCCAACGCCATGGTGAGTGTTCAGCTATTCATCAACTCATGAGTCACATAATGTTTATGCAACACTCTGGGTGTGTGTATGTGTGAACAAGGGAGAAGAGAAGAGATATAATGTGAGTTGTGCTCATATGAGGTGAGTGTGTGTGTTGTGTGGCGGGGGGAAATGAAGAGGGGATGCACAAGTTTGACTCAATGGCTCGTTGCCTCACAGAAGCCCAGGTCAACCATGACCGAAATTTGGAAAGAGACTTTTCATGGGTGTAATGGACCAGAGAGAGAGAGAGAGAGACGGAGAGCGAGGGAGAGATGGGAGTAAACAGATATGCTGACAGACAGAGACAGACCAAGAGAACAAAACGCAAATCAAATCCAACATATCAGTGTTGATACAGAGCTTGAATGCATGTTTGCAGTGGAGCAGAGTTTAGACAGGGGTCATTCACGCTGCGATAACCCATGGGAGCTTGATTTCACATTACATTACACATTACCACAACAACCCAACCAGGGAACCGGGGCGAATGCTTAGAAATGTCAAGGACGCGGGAGTGAAATGTACTGCGTTCAGGCGGGAGGGAGGCAGGTGAAAGACGTGGGAAATAGAGCTATTGATTCCTCTCTTTCTTACCCATATTGCCTCTGAACCCAGGCTGGATGGACTTGCTGAACTCCAACAGAGAGACCTGCAGAAAGGATAGAGACAGAAAGAGAGAGAGCGAGAGAGACAGACAGGGAGAGAGAGAGACAGAGAGAGAGAGAGAGAGAGAGAGAGCAATGAGGGGGGATATTTTAGCTACTGGGCAGCTCAGACAACAGAAGAGACAGGCAGACAAGGTCAAAGCCAATGTCTCCTTCATTCACTACCACTCTGTTGTCTCGCTGTTCGTTTGTCTCAGATGTTACCCTGCATGCACACACATACACACACACTCACAAACACAAATGCACACAAACTGCTGATGCCTCTGTGCTGCACACAGAGGCATCTGTGACCTTGCTACCTCCAGAGTTCACCAAAAAATCAGCTGAGGCTGAGTAAGAAAGGAGAAAGTCATCCCTCCTTTGTCTTCATTCTTGTTATCCCTCCTTTTACCTCACACACCCTATGACTACAGCATCCATATGCACACAGTTTTGCCTCTCCCTCACACAAACACACACACACATAACAAAGTCACACAGGACAAAAAAAGAGACAGACACGCTGTTATTCCTTGTTCTTAACAGTCCCATCCCCTCTCGCACTTCTTATTCTTCTCCTATCCTCGATCACCCTCCCCGCTCCCTCTCGCACACAATAACAAAATACCAAGCGCTGCCATCTCCCATCAACTGCGTGCTTGGGGAGTTGCGTTGCAGCGTTGGCCCCGGCGATGAGGACACACAGTCAGTTGTTGTTGGCGCCACTGTTTGTCAATCACACCTACACTCAACCACATTCTGCCCAGCAAGCATTAAATGAGGCAGCGGCGAGGGAGAGCTGCTGTCAAGGTTTGGTGTGCACTGAGACGTCGGAGGGGAGAGCAGATGCACGGCGCTGGTGGTTAACGCTTAAAAAGCCTGGCGGCATGAAAGCTGTGTGTGTGTGTGTGTGTGTAGTCAAGTGTGCACATGTATGACAACATATGGGGATCATCATGGTGGAAATGAGCGCAGAGTCAAGTGTTGAGTGTCTCTAAGAGTAAGAAAAGAGAAAGCCAGTAACGTGGCTGTGATGGGAAAGACAGAGTGCACTTTGAGAGTGTGTGACAGGGGTGTGTGTCTGTGTCTGAAGCTGGGGTCACACTAGGCGACGGTGCCTACAAATTTCAGTCCTTGCCCTCATTTGCATAGGGAGCCCAAGTGAAACGGGTACTTCCGCATTTTCGTTCCATAAGGAAGAAAATGACGTGCATAATCCCATAATAACGCAAACTAAATATTAACTAGCAATAACCGTATTGAACAATGTGTTGGGCAGTGCACCTTGTGTTTAGACAGAAACACAAGAAATAAATCATAAAGATCCTACTGTTTATTGACATTTATTAGGCTGTTTGCCACGGGTTTTAATGAACACAATCTCCCACAAGTCCAAGAAGGTTGCACCTAGTTTGAGAGAGTGTCCCAGTGTCACACAAATAAAATTATGTTTTTTTTTTTTAACAGAAAAATAACTTTCAACTTCAGTAGACTAGCCAACTTCTGTCATCAGCAGTGTGCGTGTTTTTTTTTTTTTTTTTTTTTTAAGGTTCTTGGGTATTTCACATTAGCGATTTTACAAACCTTTTTTGGCAGTGATGTTGTTAAACACCCCTTTTTTTTTTTTCCTTAGTTAAAAATGACAAGATGTTCAACTTCTATTTAGACAGTAGTGGATGTCACTGAGCTTCAAATAGGAGCGTAGGAGGCAACAATCGTGCCTCTGCTTTCTTTAATATTTGACAAATATACCTGAATAGGACTAGAAGCTAATGAAGCAAAGGTTAACCAGGAAGTGTGGGCAGGACGTCGGGTGCCTAGTGTTAAGAGTTTCAAGAGAGAATGACAGAAATCACAGTAGAAACCACCATCTAGAGACACTCTAGCAGCCCAGTTTTTGTGCTCCTAGGACATGCTAGGGCCCTTCAGACAAAATCAAGAATGTCTGAAATCCAACATGTTTGTTGTCCAAGGGGCAAAACAGTCAAAATGCAGTGATACTGCAAGTTGAAATGGATGCACAAGCAGCTACCAGTATTTATTAAACCACTAGATTTAGCTACTAGCCAGTTTAGCCACTGCACTGAGCATGTTTGGTATCTGGGCTGAAAGAAATGAGATTTTAAGCATTGTTATGCTCAGGCTTATGTCTTCTGGGCAACACAGCACAGTGCAGCACGGCCAAATGTATTTGTTACTCATGAAATGCAGATTTAATAACTTTGGAAAGCCTTGATTTCAGCTGAAGAGGTGAAAATAAGGTTTGGGTCTTAACTACAAAAAGAAGCAGAAGAAACTTGTGAGTTGAGGTGTGAAAATTGCCCCGAGAATCCTATTTGTCAAATGTGACACCCTCCAGGACAGAAACCACAGCGAAATGCAGGTAGGTGTTAAGTGTGACATGCTCTCTAAGAGTCGCCTGGTGTGTCACGTGTGTAAGAGAGAGACGAGATGACTGTGTGTGTGTGTGTGTGTGTGTGAGTGTGTGTGGGTGTGTTTTTGGGAAGCAAGCAGGTCTGCGACTCACTGGTCTGAGGGCTGCGGGGCTTGGCTCCCAGGTACGCCAGGTTTACATTGGCCTTCCTTCCGTCGATGATGGGGTTCGCGTCTTTGCACGCTCGCTCTGCGGCTCCCCTGTCCATCATCGTCACCTGTTGGGAACGGGACAGCGTTAGCGACAATATTACTCCTCCACCTTCCAACACAATGTGCACGAGCCAATTCATCAGCAGCTCCAACAAAGGCTGGCTTTATCTTTGTGAAGCTGCTCTCTCTCTCTCCAGCACGGATGCAGTGATTCCAACATGAGTGCTCAGATGAAGAAACAGACCCAGAGCAGGCTTGCCTTGAGGGATCCACTGTCCTCATCTCTCCTCAAACGAATGATTCAGTCTTCTTGCGTTTGCTAAATGTGTGAGGCAGCGCAGACTCCAACATATGAAGGGAGCAATCAGTGTGTCAAAACGGTTCCAGCAAACTGTCGGCTGGGTCTCAAGGTCTGTGTGCAACACTGCTCGCTGAGGATAAACTGATAAATAGATGTGCTTTATTTCTGTGGTGTGGGCTGGTATGTAGGAGGAAGTTTTTTTTTTATGTTTCAGCCCGGGCCTCCAAAGAGAAGATGCTGCAACCTTGACCTAGCTCGGGGGAGTTAGTTGAGGAGTGGGCAGAAAACAGTGGGAAGGGGTGGTGGAGGTTAAGATACACACATGCACACATACACACACAAACACGTGGGGGGTGGGGGGTGGGGGGTGGGGGCACATTTATTACACTTTAAATACAGCTACACTAATAAATGAGATGAGTCGGAGCCAAATGTGCAGAAAGCATCACCAAAGCCCAACAAATGCCCATGAACCGGACAGTGGAGTGAAGCCGCCACGCTTGCTTTTGTTTCGCAGCATCAGTCACTTGAGTTTTATGCAAACACTGGCAGCAGATGAGCTGATCGCTGGGGTACAAGGAGCTGCTCTGGGAATTAGACCGCTAAGCTGAAGTCAGGGATGAAATGGGCAGACTGTCCAAGAGAAAGACACAGAGAGAGGGGGGGCAATTCAATGAGCGCTGGTTGGCTTAACTCATTGGCTTGGCTATGAACAGACAGAAATAATATGATCTGCTTCACATCAATCTCTCTCTCTCTCTCTCTCTCTCTCTCTCTCTCTCTCTCTCGCTTCTTGCTTTCTCTCTCTCGGCCCAGCTTGGTAGAGGGGGATGGGGAGCTGGGGAGGAAGTCAACATGAAACTGCAGCCTTATCTTTGTGAGCCAACTGACATGTCACACCTCCATGGCTGAGGGCCTACCTTCTGTGCATACACACACACACACACACACACACACACACACACACACACACACACACACACACACATTAACCCTTACTTCTCACACACATGTAAAGACAAAGCAGGCTATTGGCAGCTTCATTATGACCAACTTATGTGTGCACGTTGCTTTGCACAGTGCAGTGCGCAGTGTGTGCGCGCGCGCGTGTGCGTGCGTGCGTGCCTGTGAGCGCGCGCCGGGGACTGGAGAGATAATTGATGACACCGTTATAAGAAATAACCTACTCGCGCTTAAGCATGTGACTGCCACCACCAGACACACTGCACATGGCCGCCGCTTGAACAAAGTGGCACTGTGTGCAGCCTCCAAAGGTCAGACTCTACTGATAATCTGGAAGAAAAAAAAAAACACTAGTAGTCCTATAATAAATTATAGAAATATCGCAGAGATGTTTGGATGCCACAGGGGATTTGAAAGTACAAACAAACACCGAAAACGTCACTATTAAGTCATTTTTGGGCACCAAACACACGCTTTAAACCCTTATAAGGCTATTATAGGCAGGGTTTGTTTTGGCAGATTACCCAGTCTAAGAGAGAGTTGCTGGTAAATTCTTATTCAGAATTTGGCTCACTTCCACATGCACGAAAAGGCTGACCTTAAAGTATTTTTCAAGCATATCCACGAGGCTAATATGTAATCGGGTCTAATTTACAGCACTGGACTCCGTGAGTGTGTGTGAAAAACAAACTTACAAAGCCGTATCCTCGGGATTTGCCCGTCTGCCTGTCAGTGATCACCACGGCCTCGTCGATGTCCCCGAAAGTCTCGAAATATTTCCGAAGTGATGCGTCGTTGGTGTGGTAAGGCAAGCCGCCGACAAAGATCTTGGTGTAAGTTGTGTCTTTCTCTATGGTGGGGTGCATTATTTCCAGGGCTCCCCCGACGAGCTGACCTAAAAATAGCGGTGAACTCATTCGGATGGGGGACAAACACAAAGGAGGAGAAGCGGGGCAGAGCGCAGCGGGGTGGTCGTCTTCAGGTGGCACCGGCACAAACTTTTATCCAACAAGAGCGACGCGCCGCGGATACGCACTCGGGGCTCAATTGTCTACTGCGTCTGCAAGAGGCAATAATAATGACAGCCTAATAAGACGTCCATCAGTCATCTACTGCCCTGACATATAGATGCAGTATGTGGATTCTACAGCGGGACAGCCTCCTTGACAGGTGTCTCGTAGTCTTATGTCCTGGAAAAACATAGCCTAGTCTTTATAGCTCCAGTAAGCCAGTCCAAGATGCGCCCACTCCCCTTTTGGTCCAATAGCCGAGCGGTGCGTCTTTTCCATCGGCGTATCCCACCTCCTGCTCCACCCTCCCGCTGTCACACACACGAAGGAAACCCCCACTTGAGAGCGAAAGTAGTTCACTTTTGCCTAATAGACCAGTAATGCTCGGCAAATATTTGGGTGTTTGCCGTGGACCTGAACAGCCAAAGAACCGCCTTGAGAGATAAGGTGCTTCCCTATCACAGAAACCACATTCAAGAGGACTAGTTAATTGGGATTTTTTTTCCTTTCCTTTTGAGGGGTTTTAAATGTCTGCACTGCAGGTGGGAGGGAGACAAAGGCGTTGAAACCTCTGATCAAAACAGTTGGAAGTTTTCACCATAGTTGCTGGTGATGAGAATTTAAAGGAGGTTTTACCCATTAACCCTTTCCTGGCGTGATTTGCTGGAATAAAACGGAAATGAAACACCACCTCATCCTGCTGGGAAGCCCCTGGAAAGCCACTCAAGGGTTACTGGGAAACAGCTAGGGACAAACACACAGGCAGACAGATAAAAAGTTCACTCTTTCCCATAGACATCAAATTCAAAGACACTTTTCAGGGGAATTTCACAAACACAAAGCTGGAACGTTGTAGGATAAAAGGCAGCCCTGGTCAACATCAGACATCAGACATCAGCGAGGCCACTTGTGTGACTTCTGATCTTGTCATGCGCAGATGAGATCCTGATGAGATCATTTATTTTAAAACTCAACACTGCTGCTTTATTTGATGCAAATGTGCAGAAGGGGATTTTCCTCGGAATTGGAAGGGCAGATCCTGGGAAAGAGAGGGCTGAGGTGTATTGTCAAGACTTTGGGGACCTAAAAGTTTTAACTGTTTCAAATACTTTAAAGGCCATTCAATCATTTTCAGAGAAACCTTCAAGGACTTGTTTTACTTTTTCTCAACTCTTTCAAGGGTTTTCAGGGCATAGATAGATAGATAGATAGATAGATAGATAGATAGATATGCAAAGGGGCAAGTATTTAGAGCTTTCACTTAAAAAGAAATAACTGTTGATTGGCTGCCCTGGCATGCATGAGCCAAAAGGGACCATAAAGAGAAAAGTGAGAGGAAACGGAGATGATTAATGACAAAAGCTCACACAGGGGGGCACCAGTTACAGGAAACAAATAGCAGATGAAAGGGGCACAGGCAGCAACAACCCCTGTCACACACCCGGACCTCTCACACACCTCCATCTACATGTTCTTCATGGTGTTATGTTTTCTGTCTTGTAGAGCCGAAGAAGATGCAGCAGCGTCAGATTTTGTCCTCATTTTGAAGATTTGTCCCCATCTGCTCAGTTTACCTCTGAGGACTTGTCACTCAGTCGTCCTTCAAACACTTCCTCTCCACACTTCACACAACACCCCCCCTCCTCCCCCTGCACCCCACCACCCCCACACCCCTCCCGTCCTCTACCGCCCCTGCAGACTGGCAGTCTCCACTCATCATCATTTACTCATCAATACTCAGGCTTTATCCACAAAAGCTGCAGCCGTGTAACACAGCAAGAATTTAATCTATGTAGAATGAAGAGTGCACTTCATTTGCTTTCTGCATGCTGGCAGCCGAGGCATGCAAGGCTTGCATACTCAAAAAGACAGCGAAGGCATTGTAATGTTTAAATATAAATTTGTATTTACATCAATATTAACATCAAGAAACAAGGTAAGAAAAAAATGCAATAGTAATTTACATCCTGTAATAATGACTGTATATTTCCCCCATGTATTATATTTTCATTACCTCTTTTCATTAGATCTAACAATGCATTGAGGGGAGTTTTTTCTCCTTTAAAGCAAAACACAGAACAGTTTTTTTCTGAATAGTTGTTGATTAATCTTTTTCATATTCTTCATTGAGACTAAAAAAAAAAAACAACAACTCCAAGCTATTATTCTGAGACAGAATGACATCAATCATGAACCCCCTCCCTATTCCTTAAAACAGCTTGGAAAGTCTTAACATTCTCTTGTGAATAACCATTTCCAGCACCACAATTCAACTGGCCATGAGCTCGATAGAAAGGAAGAAAACAATCACAAACAAATAAAGTCAAACCACCTCAACTATGCCATAAGGATGGGAATATAATATATGCAATTAAACATATTTAGTTCAATGTGTATTATACGTTATGTGCAACAGTAAAATGCACACACGAGTACTTTGCACCATCTACGTCAGAAACTGTTTCTAAGCACTGCAGAATGACAAACAAAAATCTTTGGATTGAGCATGTCTTCAAAGGTAGATTTCGCAACAAAAGCTTCACAGAAAATATGAATGAAAAATAAAATAAAATAAAAGGCAAACTCATATGTCGACAAGAATGATGTAAAATATCCAACATGGCCTGTCAAGAGACCGACATGTAATTAATACCCTCTTGCTGTGTTGCTTCCATTAGGATTAGCAAAACGAGATTTATGGACAGTTAAGCGGTAGGACTGATGTCCATAGTCTCATGTCTGATTCAAAACCCTCCGACTGGGGCTGAAAGAGCAGATTTGTTTTTACGACTGATAGCATGATCAGTATTGTCAAGTCACTATCAAATAGCAAAATACAAAGCACAGAAATCTCAGGAATGAAACTCAAGTCACACATGGAAGCATGAGGTTCAGGTCTAGAAATATCAACCCACACACTGGTAAGACACCTGGGCCCCTAGAAGCCTAACACAATCATGTGTCAACTCTTTTATATAGGCATCTTTTGTGTTTTTGTTTTTGTTTTTTTTGTTTTTTTGTTTTGTTTTTTTGTCCAAAAAAATTAATTTATAAAAAATTACATGTTCACTCACTAGCACCTCTATAACTAAGACTATATCTTTGAAAAAGAAAAAAAAAGAAAGAAAAAAGAGAAATTCATGATTTGAAGATCACAAATAAAAAAAGTGCTTTCTGGGAAAATGAAAGTGGCAGTATTAACTCTCCAAAAGAAATCTACATGTATCGGTTCAAAAGGAGGCCCTTCCTTTTCACCTGCGGTTGAAGTATTGAAAATAAAAGCTGACCTATGACAGATTAAGAAAATTACACTTTAAATATCAAGCCTTACAATCTGTGCAAAAACAGTATGTGACCTACAAAAGCATATATATTTATATATAATACATTTGAAGCCTATTTACAATTCATATTCACAGACAAAAGGAAAAAACTCCAATCAGGACATTATATCTAATACTGCAGTACCGTCACTTTGAGTAAATGATGCGTCAACTTTGTCCTCAGAGGAAAGCCAAGAGGAAGGATTATTGCTAGAAATCTGCATACCTACATTAAAATCTAACACTTTCTTTTACAGTGTGAATTACTATAGGCATCAATTTCACAATTGGCAACCAATTTCATTTCTGCACTGGTAACCTTGTAAATCGGTACACGGTAACCAAAATATCTGCGACATTATGTGTTAAGAAAAATTTAAAATTATTGAAATTTTGCACATCGTGAGGTCTGTTCGTTTTAAGAGCGTTTTTTCTTTAAAAGGGCTTTATAAATTGAAGCTTATCTCCCTATAATAAATCAGAACACTGTAGGAGAGAGCATTGAATAAAATCTGTGCTTACTGCCTTTCCACTGGTTGCCAATTTAGAACAAAGACCATCATTGTTACCCAGTTTCCAATCAACAGCCCCCAATTCTCAGAGACGAAATTCGGAAAACACACAAAAATAAACAGTAATGTTTGCTGCTATGCGTTAATTCTTGGGTAAAGGCCTCTATGACCATGAAATATTGCCACAATCCTTTTTGATGATGGCCTCTCCTTAAAGTGCAATCACAGCCAACAAGTTATTCAGTCGTACCAGCCAACAGCATCCTGGAGGACCGTTGATGTGCTACTGTTTAATCACATTCATCTGAGTGCCACAACCTGATGGCACGTCATCACTAAACGTGTGTATTTCTGTACACCGCGAGGCTTCTGTTCACAGAGATCCTCCAGGAGTAGCACTGAGATACTGGCTAAAAAAAAAAAAATCCCACGAAATTCAGAAACAAGAGAGGATTCCCATGTTGAAAATTTGACCACAGCTTCATGGTACATTCGACAAAAGGAAAGGATTTCTTTACATGTTTGTCCGTGTTCAAGTCCATGGTCCACGAAGTGTGTGTCCGCCTCCGTTCTGTTTGGTCCAGCGAGTGGTGTGTGTCGACTGAGGCACACCCGACTCATAAAGAGAGGAATATCGAACTACATCAAGTCTAAGAGAGGAATTACAGAGTTGTCTTAGGGTTTGTGTGTGTTTATGGGTAAACATGTGTCACAGTGTCTCTTATTTTTATGAACGCTGTGTATATCCATGGATGCTGTACGAATGAGTGTGTATGGGTCTGTTTTCCTCAGGCTGAGAGACTGCCATTACTGTCCTCAAGTCCAAAGGAAGGGCACGCCCCCAACTGGTGGGAGTGCAACACTACACACAGACACACGCCGCCTGGTACTTCACACACTCCAGCGCTGCAGACATGTCTTTTCTCTGAATGAGGATCACAGTGAGTCATAAATGCTTCAGTCACAATGTTCAGCAATATTTCTGGGATGGGAGGAGGAAGAGAGAGAAAAATCAGTATGTTTTGCATGAAACACTGACCAAAGTAATTATGTATTCCCCCAAACAAACATCAGGACTTTGACATCAGGAGACACTTGATGCATTCAGACTTATACCTGATCAGGCCCCATAGGCATGCGTCCCATCACCATTGGGTTCATGCCCATCTGCCCCCCCATCTGGCCCATGTGGCCCCCTCCTCCGCCGGCTGGCATGCCCCCGTTCATCATCATGACCCCATACTGGCCTGGATTCCCCTGCTGCCCAAACTGCTGCTGTCCCGGGGCTCCCTGCTGCCCAAACTGCTGTTGGGGGTATGAACTGGTGTGGGACAGAGATGGGAAAGGAGGGTTTAAGTCTATAAACGCAACAGAAACACCCTCAAAGCCTACAGCGCAGACATATACAGGAGTTAGTGTTTTATTTACAGGGTGTGATACAAACCTGTTGCGCCCCACGCTCCCCTGCGACCAGCCTTTCATGTCTGCGCTCTGGTACATGGGGCCGCCCTGCGGGTGCTGCTGCATCATGGGGTTCTGAGGCCCCAGGCGGCCTGACATCATGGCATTTGGAGGACTGCCACCTGATGGTCCAAATGAAGGATCACCCTGCTGGCCCATTCCTGAAGAGATAAATAATCCAGTCTCAGCTCATACACAGATACAAACAAATAAGAGCCATAACTAATTAGAGCCACATCATTCTGCTGGACAACAGGAAAAGTATGGATACTGTAAAACATTACAATGACTTCTTTAATACATGTTTTCTTTCCCTATCTCTTATTTTGTGTAGGCTTCCAAACTGTTGTGCGAATCCAAACCATCCATGTAGTTGTGCTCAACAAGTTATTTTTTCTCCTTTAATGCAATACCATGTTGTAATCAGGCTGAAACATCTGTGTGCTGAGCACGGCGGCATTTCTCCAAGCTGCTCTGCATGAAAATCAAAGTAAAATCACAGCTCAAGCTCACATTATGTGAGCAACATTCACACTCTCCTCGCAGTACACAGACTCACCACCAGGGAGCAGCAGTAATCTGCTGGGTGCCTTACTCACCATAGCTCCCACCATAGCCAAACTGCTGGGGTCCAGGTTGGCCCATGTTGGGTCCTCCCATAGGATTGTCCATGCCACCGGGGGCCGTGACATTCGGAGGGGGGCTGAATCCTCCCGCTGCAGCAGCCGCCGCCGCCTGCTGCTGTTGCTGCTGCTGCATCAGCATCATCATCCTCTGCCTCCTCATCTGCATGGTGACCATCTCCCTGCTGCGCTGAGCCATCATCTGAGCATTCAGGAAGCCAGGCTGGGCAAGACAGAGGACACACAGTCAGCAGGGGGTCAGAGGAGGTGCATGTACACTATCGCATGCAAGTGCGTGAGCTGGTGGGTGCTTAATGGTCTACCTGGCCTCCCATGCCAGGCTGCATGCCCGGCCTCATGCCAGGGTTGCCTCCTGGGTTCTCCATCTTCATGGCCATGCTCTGCCGTGTCTGATTCATGAACTGATAAAAGAAAGAGAACAACAAACGTCAGACGGATATGCAAATGTCACTACAAGAATGTTTGTGTTTCATGTAAACTTACCAATAAGTGAGCTTCCTCTGGGGTTCATATACTTTTAATCAATGTTTTTCAGCAACCTTTCTATGACTTCTCCATAAATTGAACACTCCATGACCAAAAAATATTATTTTTTTAAAAGTTGCAACTGAAAAAGTGTTTTTACACTATAGGCTGCATACACTACTCACAAAAAGTTAGGGATATTCGGCTTTCGGGTGAAATTTCAGGATGAACCTAAAATGCATTATAACCTTTACAGGTGAACTTAATGTGACCTTCTGTAAACTTTTGAATGCACATGTCCAACTGTTCAATGTTTCAGTACTTTTTGCACAAGTTGCTGTTCTCTAACAAGGAGTTTAACGGCAAAATTCACATCAGGTGTTTGATGCTCCAGCTCATCGAGGTCGTATCATTAGGGAACGGCTGCTGGAGACTGGGGTACCTCAAATGGAGTGGCCTGCACTTTCTCAGACCTGAATCCCATAGAAAACCTATGGGATCAGCTGAGTCGCCGTGTAGAGGCTCGTAACTCTGTACCCCGGAACCTCAATGTCCTGAGGGCCGCCCTTCAAGAAGAGTGGGATGCCATGCCTCAGCAGACAATAAGTCGACTTGTGAACAGCATGAGACGTCGTTGTCAAGCTGTAATTGATGCTCAAGGGCACATGACAAGTTATTGACACTGACATTTTTTGTTGTGGTATATCCACCACTGTTGTTGGCTTTTGTTTCAAGAAATTGTTTGAGATGAGGAAATCACCAGTGTATGCTTCTACTTAAATGCCCTACTTCCATGATATAATATCACTGTAGCATGAACATTTTACATTTTCCATAATTTCACCCAAAAGCCAAATATCCCTAACTTTTTGTGAGTAGTGTATGTTGTGAAAGTCAGCCAATATTTCAAATACTATCTATACGCCTCATTAAGTAGAACAAATGAGTAACAGACTCATGTGTAGATGCTTTTTTCAACTTTTAAAATTTCAGCCCAAGCTGAAACAACAAAACAACAAAATAAACAATTTGGCCAAAAAAAGGAACCGTATTTACATGCTGAGTTAAAATAAGGTATTTTCAACTTTCATCACAAGACTAAGACAAACTAATGCAAAAACACACACAACAGAAATCTTAATCCTAAGTGCCACCACAATGGTTCCACCTTCTGTTACTGTTCTAAACTAGTCAATTAATCTTTGACAAGGTTGATGCGACTTTGGTCATTTTCACTAAAAATGTGACAAGAATCACATTTTCAAATATAATGACTTATCCAGGTTTTACATGGAAGAATGACCCCTGTACATTCATACCTGCTGTCCCTGCAGTCTCTGCTGCAGCTGGAGCCTCATGGGCTTGTTGGCACTCATCATCCTGGGTCTCATCAAATTTGCACGGGGGTGTCCCATGCCACCCATTCCACCCATGCCAGGGAAGCTGCCGCCCTGGCCCATCTGGGACAGCATGGGCCCAAAGCCACCCTGCTGGGGCTGGCCCTGCATGGGGTTCCCCCCATAGGCGGACTGCATGGCCATGGCAGGCGGTCCGGGGTAGCCCTGTCCATAAAGAGGCTTCTGGTCAAGGACCATGGAGGGGTCCTGTCCTGGAAAAGGCTCCAGTTGCTGCTCTGCTCCTTGGCTCTGGGACGGAGAGGAGAGAACAGGATGAGGAACACAGGTCTGTCAAACTTCCATCTAATTGATTAATTTCCTATTCATTGGCTCTGTAACTGTCTTTTTCTTAGCAGTGCAGATGGATCCCTCTGGGCCCATCTACTTCTCTTAATAGAAAAGAATGGGCTGCACATTATGACTCATGACTGAAATATTTAATGCAGAGATATATTTAATGCAGAGTTATGAGTCATAGAATGGCCACCACTCTGTTCTGTCATTAGATTACTTATGAAGATCTACCACAAAGACTTGAGTGTGTTGTTTGGGCATCTATCGCTTCCTCTGGCCTACCTGGCTAACGAGGTCAGGGATACCCAGGGCACGGTCTATCTCCTCCAGAGCGATGCCATCCGTGTTGTTTAGCAGAGAGTCCAGCTGGTCTAATAGCGCCCGCTCATCACTTTGACCCTCACTGGTGGTGGGTGGCACTAGGAGCTCATCCAAGGTGTTGCCAAACTGACGTCTAAGACACAAACAAACACAATGACCAAATGCTTCAGTGGAAACTGCTTACTTAGCTCAGTGCAGTTAATTAGGATTAAATTTGGACAATCTTGGATGTTGGACTGACCTGTTACCCTCCATGCCCATCACAGTGTCCTGCCAGGAGGGGGATTGGTTGGGCTGACCCTGCTGACTGAAAGGGCTCATACCCATGCCCATGTCCCCAGAGCCACCTAAACACAGAAAACAACACAAAACAGCTTACGTAAGTCATTTCATTACTTCATATACATACAGGCCATTCAGGTAGTTAAAAGTCACAGCTAGATCGTAAGCAATCCTACTTATCATTAGCATCACATACTGTTTGATATTTTTAAGTCTGTTATAATAACAAAGACAGGTAATGGCTGACAAGACTAACAACATGTCAAGTGTCCAAAAAATATAAAATAGATGTTTGATTCTGGTTCACCAGCACTGTAAATATGAATGATTTTTGTTGGACAACTGCAATAGGTTGGCACTTCACAGATTCTTTCCTGTGTGTTTTTTTTTTTAAACGTATCTCTACCTTTTGGTGTGTTTGATCTGTACACAGCAGTGCTAATGAGCATTTATCCAACACAAATATGTCACTGGCAATCATTATGACAGACATACCCATATCCATGAGCTGTTGCTGCAGCATAGACCTGGTGCCAGGTACACTGTTGGAGCGACTGACCATGGGTCCTCCCATCATGCCCTTCCCGCTGTTATAATCCATGCCTGGACGGATCATGGAGGGGTGTCCTGCTGAGCCCACGGGGCTGGCACTGGAACGGGGCATCCCCCACTCCCCTGACCCTCCCATGGGAGACCTCTGGGGAACCATGCCCCTGTTCATTGGTCCTGGTGAGACACAGATGACAGATTTGCCTTGGTCAGCATCATCAAGGCATTCAAAGAGAACAGGCTAACCTAATCTTGGACTTCAACATCTGTATTATGTAGCTATTTCATTAGTCTAATCACTCCAAATTTTTAATGTCTGCAGATTATCAACAGAGTAAGAAGACACGGCAAATTCCAATGAAGCTGAGGACCAAAGTTAGGCACACATATCCTAAGCATAGCAAGGAATAGGGAAGAACGGAAGGGCAAGATGTGAGTGTGTGTGTGTTCTAAAAATTACTAAATCAGTTACTTGTTCCAGTGGCTCTAGGACACACACCCATGTTCCCGGGATAACCGTCTGGGCTGCCCATCATATTCTCCTGCTTGATAAGCATGGGGCGTCTCCCCGCTCCTCCTGGTCCACTGGGGGGCTTCCCATCCATGGACATGGCCCTCTGGAAAGGCCCGCGAGGCCCTGGACCCATCCCTGGACTCCCTGTACATGTAAAAAGAAGAGAACAAAAAACACTTTGGTCACACACTCGCCATACTTCTTCAAGAATAGGGAGTACAATGTCTATGTTACTGTCACTTCTTGTGTGGGCCATGGACCTTGAACCACATACCCTGCAGGCTGTCGTCAAGGCAACCCTGGGGTTTGCTTCCTACGTCATTCGCCCCTCCACCTCCAGCCTGATCAGGGTAGAAGTCTGAGCCAGAACCCCTCAAGCCTCCCAAGATAGACTCCAGATTCTCCAGCTGACAGAAGACAAATAATAAAACCCAGTCAGTCACTGCAATAATATGATGAGTTATTTATACTGTATGTCAATCAACAACGGTATTCAATTACTTCCATAACTAAACAGCACTCCCACCTCGTCAGGTGGTTCAGATTTGATCTTGCTCTCAGGATGTTCTTGTGTGGGGCCAGGGCCGGATCCAGGGCCACTCCTTGGAGGGCCGCCAGCGGCCCCCGGGGGTCCCTTTCCATCCAGCTCTTCTGGCTTGGGCTTGACATCAACTGGCTCTTTGGAATCATCCTTGTTGAGCAGGTAGTGGAGGAGGGCGTGGGTCTTCTCTTTCTTGGGACTGTGCTGCTCCTGCTTTGGTTCAGTGATTGCCCCGGTCCCAGCCCCTGGGACTGGACCTCCTCCTCCAGCCTCACCTCCCTCCTGGCTCCCTAATGACACCTTCCCTGTGGCCTCAGCTGTGATCTTGGCCACCTCATCTGGGGTATTGCCATTCTGAAGAAGCTTGTGGAGGATCTTGTGCTTCTCCTGCAGTGAGGCTGTGTAGTGGGCTGATGACAGTGCTGCTGACACGCCCCCTGGCCCTGTAGCCTGGCCTGAATTGGTGGCTGAGGAAGAGGATGAGACGCCTGTAGATGACGGGCTAGTCATGCCTCCAGTGGGGTCCTTACTGTCTGAGCCTGCAGGAGTGTTGCTGCCGTTTGGTGGGGGCGGTATAGGAGGCCCAGTTGGCCCGCTGCCACCCATTCCCAGCTCCTCAGTTGGGGAAGTCAGCAGCTGCAGCAATTTCTTATGACCCTTGCTGTCTGGCACCCTCCGAGGGGGTTCTGAGCTGGCCGCCCCCGCCTCACTACTTCCCTCTCCAGCCTCTTTAGTCGCTGTAGTGGCCTGGCTGTCTGGTCGGTCCCCAGAACTCTCAGCCTGGGGATGCTGATGGTGGTGATGATGGTGCATGGGGTGGTGGTGATCACCAGGCCCTGATCCCAAACTTCCTGCTGGGCTTTTGGAGCCATCTTGACCTGGCTTAGCCGGCTGACTGGGCTGGGAAGATGAGGAGGATGAGTGGACACTGGGGGAGCTGTCTGGTTTGTGGGCTGGCGAGGGGGATGTGAGGGTGGAAGGGAGGGAGCTCCCTACTCCCTCACTGATGGCTTGCAGGGCGTTGAGAGAGCTGCTGGAGAAGGTGGTGGTGCTTCCCCCACTTCCTCCGCCACTGCCAATGCCACTCATTGGAGAGTGTATGCCTGGGACAGAAAGAAAAAGCAATAATGAAAAGACTCTCAAAAAACTCAACCTAGCAAACAAAATAAAGCGGCCAATCAATTCATATATCGCATAACATGTTTTTCTGATCTACTTACCACCAGGAGAGAACTGGCTGGCACCCATCTTTGGGCTCCCTCGGTTCCGGGGTGACATCAGGAGTCCCTGTTGAGGGCCACCCATTCGGGGGCTTCCTGAGGGGCTGTTCATACCACCCAAACCAAACCCACCACTGCTCTGAAATGGGGGCTGTTGTGGGTGCTGCTGCATGCCTTGGCCTGGGTGATTCATTGGACCCATCTGATTCATCTGATTCATGTGCCCCATCTGATTCATTTGTCCCATTTGATTCATCTGCATCATGCGGTTTCCCATGCCTCCACCTCCGCTTCCTCCTCCTCCGTTCCCTCCGTACATAGAACCGCCTCCCATTGGACCCATGTGGCTCATGTGGCCCTGCTCATTCATGCCAAACCCCCTGTTCATGCCACCCATACCTCCCATGCCCATTGCCCCGCCGGTGTTCATGTTCATCTGGGAATTTGGATTGGGGCCGCCCATGCTCTGCTGCCTCATAGCATTCTGCATCATGCCACCACCCTGTGCTGAGCGATAGCCATTTGGTTCCCTGTGTGGGAAAGGAGAAAAAGTGAAAAGGTTTAAAAAAAAAAAAAAAAAAAATCTCAAAGCAAAAACCTTGAGAACGCATATTCCTGATAATAACTTCTCTCAGAGTATAAAGTCAGTACAACACTGACTGGCTTTTCTGTTTGGAGTCCTATAACTGCTAACAAGATGTCAGTGGATCTGACCGTTTCACAGTAAAAAGGTATTTCAGCTATTTGTGTTTTGCATGAATATCTTGGAATTCCTCTCATATTTTGCAGTCAGCATAGTCTGTCATTTTTAAAGACCTATCCTTTGCCTGAGTCTGAATGGATAATGTGTGTATTTGTGTTTCCAGGTTCTGACCTCTGGAGTAAGTGAGTGGAGATGAAGCCTTGTGGCTCGTTGCTCATTGGGTGACGGTAGAGTTTGCTCTTGGTCTGGGCTGTTACTGGGGTGCCATCGGACAGAGAGAAGCGGTACAGGGGTGTCTCAGCATGACCCTGCAGGAAGGCTGGTCAGACACACATGACAATCGATTTTACTCGTCTGATAAATGAGGTCACCAATCACTGCCTTTATGCTGAGAAACGCTTGATGATTACAACAACAGTCAATTCTCTTTGGTTCTCAGGCATTCCTGTGTATGAGATAAACACGGAAATATTAATGCATGATGTCTGTGTATGGGTTTATGAGTGACGTACCCTCATGGTAGTGGCGTTTGTGTGACCAGGGCTGTCCATCGCTGTGCTGAAGGAACATCTGAATGCAACGTCTCAACAAATCCTCCCAGCCCGGACGCATGGAGGCACGCAACGAGTTCTGGTCAATCTGGATCAACTTTCCTGAAGGGAGGACAGGAGCGGGAAGAGTGGTGAGAAAAAAAAAAAAAAACATAGGGAGGTAAGAGGGAGGAGTCTGACTATTTCATGGCTGTAAGAATTAAAGGTGCCGCCTGTTACAATTGTGCTGCTGCTCACCTGAGAGCTCATGCCTGGTGTTGAAACTCTCGGTTCTCTCCACAGCGGTCACACGACGAGCCACACAGATCATACATGACTGAAGGTCTGCAGGACGACAAGAGTGTAGCGATGACACCGTATTAAAATTCAAAATCACAATTATGACCAGAATTATCATAGTTTTTATTGATATGATATTGTTAAAATGTGCTGAAATTTCTAAATAATTATGAATACACACTGAATTTAATTCACTACATTTTGCTTTTGCTTTGTAAGAACTATGAACTGTCTGCATTGAAACAACACAGCCAGCGTCGTATGTTGACATACGAAATACACAAGAGCATATTAAATGCATTATGGTAGATTATCATCATGGCCGTAAGAGGTTTGCATCCTGTGCACATGCCAGATAAGAGAAATCAGCAACCAAAAAAAAACATT